>NC_038248.2:25401766-25504009 GCF_000004515.6 Glycine max | reverse complement strand
TTAAATTATTTCTTGAAGTTATCTTAAATGAATATGTTATTTTAGGATTCAATTGGACCAAAAGAAAAGAAATAAAACATAGAAAAAATTAATAATTTGATTAAAATTACAATTTTTTTAAAATAAAAGGACTAACATCATGAATTTTTTTAAAATAAAATTACTAAAATTATGGATTTTTTAAAATAGAAGGATTAAATATCATAATTTTAAAATAAAATTACCAAAATTACATAATGAACAAAATATGGAGATTGGAATTGCATTTAAACCAAAATAAAAAGTAAAATCTAAAATGTGTACAAATAATATTTTGAGTAATTTGTATTTAAAATACAGGGTAAATAGTCACTTTTGTCTCTAAATGTGTAATTCGTTGACAAATGCATCCCTGAAAGATGAAAAAACAAAATTTAGTCTCCGAAAGTGTAAAAAGTGCGACAAATATATTTGACCGTTAACTTCGGTCCATCACTGGTAATAAAATAGCTTACATGACACATAGAAACAAATTTGTCACTGAAATAATTATCAACGCGGTCATCTCTAATTGTCAGTATATAAACATATTTTTCATATAATATTGTTTTGACTGTTCGTCTCCCCACTCCCTCCGCTGACAAATGCGTCCCTCAAAGATGAAAATACAAAATTTAATCCCCGAAAGTGTAAAAAGTGAAACAAATATATCCAAACATTAATAGTAGATTGTGACTAGTTATTATAATTTGAAAAAAAAATGATTATGATTGCGACAAATTTTTTTAACAAACTCGTAAAAGAAAAAAGAATACTCGTTTTATAAACTATAAATATTTTTTTTATATTCTCATGTTTGATGAAAGGTTCAAGTAAAAAAAATGTTTATTGTAAAGCATTATAGTTAAATTAGATCCATGAATAATTTTTAGCAAAAATTGTAATTGCAATGAGAATTTTAATTTGTAAAAAACACTCACCTCCTTTGAAATGATTTTTTTTTAAGGTTATGATTTTTTAAATGATTAGTCAATAAAAAATAATTGTGTATGATTTTAAAAAAATTAAAAATCAATAAACTTTTTATTATAATTTGTAATTTGATGTCATTGCATATACTAATAAACATTCATATTTTATTATAAAAATTTATTAAAAAATAATTAAATAAATAGTTTTTGATTAAACAAAAACAATTATTTTTTTATCATTTTCCAGTAAAAAAAAAATTTATGTGTTGATAGCATTTATTCAAGAGTTAACAATCAAAGGATTGATTTTTTTGTAGTTGAAGAAAAATAATAAAAATTCATCAAAGCAATAAAAATTAACTTCAACTGATAATATTTTATGCATGTTTCAACCGTTGATGAAACTTAAAAATTATATAACGGAAACAGTTTTTCTCGCTAGAGATGAAAATGAATTTTAAAAAATGGTGACTAGATTTTGCTTCTTGCAGCTTCGAAACAATTTAATACAAAGTAAAAAAATGGTGACTATAATGTTAGTTTATTAATTTTATTTACTCACGTTTAGTTTTTCTAATTTTTTTAATTATTCAAATTAAATTTCATTTTAGTTTTTATCTAATAAAATATAATAGCAATGTAATATATCTTTGATTCGTTTAGACTAATATTATATATTTTAGGATAAATAGTCACTTTTATCCTTGAATATGTAATTAACTGACAAATGGGTTTCTAAAAGATAAAAATACAAAATTTAGTCATCGAAACTCTCCCAAAGTCACAATCATTATAAATTTTTTAAAACTATAATAATTAACCACGATCTATTATTAACGTCCGGATATACTTATCACAATTTTTACAATTTTGGGGACTAAATTTTACATTTTGTCAGCAGAGTGAGAAGACGAAAAGTCAAAAAAATATTATATGATAAATATGTCCATATGTTGATAATTAGATATGATCATATTGATAATCATTTCAATGACAAATTCGTCCCTATGTGACATAAGCTATTTTATTAACAGTGATGGACAAAACAGATATATTTGTTGCACTTTTTACACTTTCGATGACTAAATTTTGTATTTTCATCTTTTAAAAATTCATTTGTCAATTAATTACATATTCAAGGATAAAAGTGGCTATTTACCCTAAAATATATAGTATTAATCTAAACGAATCAAAGATATATTACATTGCTATTATATTTTATTAGATAAAAACTAAAATAAAATTTAATTTGAATAATTAAAAAAATTAGAAAAACTAAACGTGAGTAAATAAAATTAATAAACTAACATTATAGTCACCATTTTTTTACTTTGTATTAAATTGTTTTGAAGCTGCAAGAAGCAAAATCTAGTCACCATTTTTTAAAATTCATTTTCATCTCTAGCGAGAAAAACTGTTTTAAAATACCAAAGGCAAAGATAATATAGACTAAAAAATAAGCAAGGAGGTCAAAGATGGAAGGAGTAGAACGAAAGAAGAAAAAAAGAACTAAAAAGAGCAGAATAAAATTATCGCCAACAACATTATTATGTACATAACATATGCAATGTCTGGAAAAGATGCATTCCAGCTAGACCATCCCTGCCACCGGCCTAATATCAACAAAATTTGGGGGCAAGCATTTGATTAAACTGCATAACAAATAATTTTTTTTTTAAAAAAAACATTCCGAACAAGAGGGGCACTTCCCAATGCAACGGTTCACGCGCTTCCTTTTCAAAATGGCCAAAATACAAATGGACAAGAAAAAAAATGCCCCGTTGAACCATGGCAGAAGGTGAGTCCCCACAAGGCACAGCCATGCACTGCACCACAAGCCATGTCCCTCCCCAAAAGTTTCAACTCAAAACATTGTCTTCCACTTCAACACAAAACCTGTTGCATGGTGGGGTCAGTCTCTGATCAAAAGCACCACTTACTAGTTACTACTACCTTTGCTTTGTGGATGTGAAATTTTTTACTTGGCGCTGTGAGAGGTAGACTTGGCACTGTATCACAGTTTTACCAATCCTAAACCCTGGAACCACAGTGAAAGCAATTTGTGTCTCGGACTCCACTGGCATTTCTTCATCATTTTCATTCACACTCTCCATGTACACATCAGAGAATCTGCACCACTTCCCCACTTGAAAGATTGAAGCTTGAGGAGGCTCAAAGGAGAAGGCCAAGCAATGTAGGAGCCATACCCTCTTTGCCATCTCAGCAAACGAGGTGAAGAAATTTGTGTTGGGAAACTCTCCGGCATTCAGCAGGCTTCTCTGATTCAGGTTGCCGAAGAAGGATGCCTCCATCTTGGGATGAACAAGCCTCAAGTACTTGATCCTGCAGAATTTTGCAAAGGGTGATCTTGGTTTCCCTGCAAGAAAGTCCTTTGCTTTCTCTGGTTTTAGCTCGTTGAACCTCCCAAAGAACAGTTGCCTCCTGTTCCTATCTGGTAGGGACTCATTTGGTAGGGAGAAGTTGGGGAAGTTGAATGAATCAAACATCTCCCTACACACAAAGGACTCAATTGCAAAACACTTGTGATCTTCTTTCCAGTAAACCACATTCTGCTCCATAATGGCCTTGACTGATGCATCAATATCCCAACCAGCAGATCTCATCTCATTCACTAACAATTTCACGAAGCTCCGAATGGACCTAACCGTGTGGCGAAGAACAGTGACAAAATGGCTAGGACTTAGTCCTGACATGTGGAGATTATCAAGAACTGATAATGATCCACTTTGATTTAACCTCTTCTCAATTGACCTGTTGTGCACATTAGCTTCTTCTAGCTTTTCTCGGAGAAATATAATCTCAGATTCCTTGAGCCGCGCCTGTGATTCTAACTTCTTCCCCATGATCTCAAAGGTTCTGTTGACACTCTGCAGCTCCTTTAATTTAGCGGCAAGAATTGCTCTAGCTGGCAAAGGATCAAATTGTTTTTTGAAGTAACATTGCTTTAGCTCAGACAAGGTCTTGAACTCTGAGACTATCAATTGATCAGCAGCTTGAATTCCATCAGGGTCATAAGGAGACTGAGCATTCTGTAGCTGAGCATATGAAGCTTTCACAGTTGAAATGCTAGCAAAAGTTTTTGCAAGCAAAGCTTCTGTGGCCTTTCTTTCCTGAAGCTCTTCGTCTTCTTCATTGTTTAGTGCACTCTTACATTTATTTGCTTCATTGTTGAGATCCGCATCGACTTTAACATTCTTCAGTCCATCAACTGGTGCAATTCCAGTCACTGCTCTAACGTGAAGAACTTTGGCAAAAGTGCGAGCCAATTTGCTCTTGCTTGGCGTCACTGCTGATGGTTTAACAGATTCCATCTGCAGAAACATTACAAATGTTGCAAATGAAGGTGAAAATAGTGAAGTGCTTAAGTGTTTAAAAAGACAAACAAGGGCAATAAAGTCATAACAATGGTGATCATGATGAGTATGTTTAGAAAAAGAAAAAAGTAATATGCTTTAATGCTTAGATCGAGGCCTTTAATGGAGGCTGGAATTTTTCTTTTTGTTCTTCATCTATAAAAGTTTCTAGCTTGCCAACTTTCAAAGAAGGCAAAAAGTCATTTCTAACTAAGCATATTTAGAAGACAAGGAAACTAAAGAATAAAGAATGAAGGACAAGATCAAAAGATGCATTAAAGTTCATAAAGTTATAGTATATCCGCATAATACTAGACATCATGTCCAAGGTGGCAATTAGCAACGTGAGTATAAATGGATCCATAGTTTTATATATCTAGCAAGAGCAGATAATAATTCAGTAATTGAACCAACTTAAGAATGTGTACACAATATTCTTTAAAAAAAAGAAAAGGTTTTATACTAGAAAAAGCAAAGCTTCAAGCCCAAATTTAACACCAACTAGCAGCCAAAAACACGGGGCCCTTATTTCTACATATTTTAATGTGATTTTACAAGTTTAGTTTCCTCAAATTTTTATTAGAAGTGTATAAGAGAATTAGTCCGTTAGTCAAATTAATCGGAGCCTCTTTATAAAGAGACCAGATTAGTAGCTTGACTATCTTTAGTACTGATTGATTATGAAAGTAATATAATGATCACAGTCATGATCAACACTAATCCTATTCTCTTCTCATGTGTTACAAAAGCAAGTTCAGTCAACAATAAATCCATAACCTCAAATGAATAGTTAAATCCAAAAGTAAATTCATGTGATCTACCTTTGTTGAACAATCATTATAGGATGCTAAATTAATATTTTAATTACAAATATTTCAGTAACCGTTTAAAGAAACTGACAATTAGTTTTGTTTCTGCAGATAAAAAATTATAATCGTCTGATTCATAACCCCTAGGATTCCCTGAGTTCCTCATACTCAACATGTAACAGATCAGGCCTAGTAGCAGTAACTCAGTAGTTGCCCCTGTGTCTGCAATATAGGTCCCATATCAAAGTGAATATCTGACATGGAACTTTTGAATTCACTATGATGACAATGAGAAAAAACGTATCAACCCCATTAGGCATCATCCAATCACGACATGGTAAAAGAGATATCTATCTCTACCTATGCCTAGAAGGGCACTATTACCTTTCAAATGAAATTAAAAAGCCACAGTTGTAGCTAAATATCATATTCAAAGGAACTGAACTAACAAAAACAATTAAATGAATAGAAATACTGAGGCTGTACTTCAAAGAATCATTCAACTTCCAAACGTGACTAGTGTGTGTGGTTTGCCGTTTGGAGCTAACGGACGTTCACACTTTCCTAGAGACGAAACACAGAAGCAAGAACACGCCTTTGTTGAGTGAAACGTCCATTCACGATAGGGCGATAGAGTGAACTTGTTTTCAAACACAACCTAAAATCACAATTACTAATATTGTGTAACTGAAAGGTTAAAAAACACTATACAATATTTTTTCACTGCCATTGACTCCTTACCCCCACTACTATCATTTCAACATCCACTGCTACAGATCACATGACTATTATATTAAAGTCAAAACAATACAAGATTAAATTCTTTGGTGCTTTCAAAATCCACTAGACACAGGACATGTTACCTTAAGAAAGCACAACACTATACCATGGGGCCTCAAAAAACATTAACCCAGTTACTTATTTCATCCAAAAAAAAAAAACACCAACCTCCTCCAACAGTTCACAACAAACAAAATCCGTTATTGTTGCCAGAAATCATGCATTAACCATGCCATCAACAACCATAAACATCAAACAAAGGCGCCAAACAAAGTATCTTTATGCTCCTGGCAATCAAAATCACAACTTCTATGCTTCCCACTAATGACTACAACCACAAGTCCTTTTTATTATTGATGGATGTTTTTGCTAGCTAAATACTAAGCAAGTCAAAACCGAGAAACATTGGAGTAAATAATAAAATTAAGAAAAAAATTCACAAAACCAAACATTGATGACTTAATCATTGATTTGACATACCAAGAGATTTCATTTCATTGTACCTTAGAAAATCTTCCGAGAAACTAGGACAGAACTAGTTTGTGTTAACTTCTCATAGTGAAACGTAAATCTCACGAAAACAGAGACAGAACATAACAACTCAAATATATGTCAACATATATCGTTTTTCCAAGCACAAGCTTCAAACACCTGCAAAACAAAACGCCCTCAGTAAAGAAAAACCATCAAAAACAAGAAAAATGGTTTAACTTTTTTTCTTCCAAACCACAAAAAATTAAAATAAAAACGCCGGAAAGGCAAAATATGAAAAGATACAACCAAGTTAATATATAAAGTCAACAAAATGATCACCAAAACGTGTTTGCATCGAAAACGCGTTTAAAAATAATAAAAACACCGACTTCGTATGTTTTTACCTTCAAACAGGTAGCACCAAAAGTTTATATTTTTGATTAAGTTTTCTGTCTCCTCATCAATACAAAGAGAGGAAACGGAAGCGGAAACAGCCAATAGCGAATAAATGAGAACAACCAATAAGAAAGAACAAAAAAAGTTAATGACATAATGAAGTTTCTTATGAAGCTTCCTCAACTTACCTGAACAAGAAATTTGAACGAATGGAGAGAAAGAAAAAAAATTAAAATGGCCCACTTGATCCTTTGGTCCAATCTCTTCAAAGACTTGTTCTTGTTATTATTGTATTGTGTGATTTTTCCTTGTTTCTTCTTCTGAGACTCTTCTTTGGTTCTCTTTTTCTTCTCAAACTTAGAAAACATCGTCGCTGGGTTTATGGGTTATTGTTATGTGTGTGTTATTTTTTCTATTTCTATATTTTTTTAATTAGCGTCCCTTTCGCATTGTCAGAGACAGAAATACGATAGATGTAAGAGAGAGGGGAAAAAATCTAGAGAGAGGAGAGAGAAAGTGAGTAGGATGACGAAAAGGAACAGAGGTTTAAGATATGTTCAGAGATGACAAGACTCTCTCTTGGCATTGGGAATTTAAAAGATTGCAGAGTGTCGTGTCGCTTTCGAAAATTTTGAGGATGTTTTTTGCCCCTGCGGTAACGCCATATTACATTTACGTGGTCCGTATGGGTGGAACGGTGGATGGCCGGCGGGGGGGTTTCGAGGGCGGGAAGGGTACGATTGGAATTTCCACGATAATCGTTCCGTGTGTAAGGACTTGGAATTTGGAAATTCCTCTTTTAATTGCATGCTAAATGCTTTGGGAAAGGTTAAATTAGTCTCTAGCTTCTTATATTATTACAAAATTTTATATTTTATTATTTAATTGAGTTTTATATTAATTTTATATTTTTAATTAAGTTTTTATGTTAATTTGTGATGATAAATCTTTTAAACTTAGACAAAAAATATTTTATCATATACATATATCTAGATGTCAAAGTGTTATTTTATATTAGTCTAAATAATGTTGATATTACATATGAATTATTTAATTTTTTTATTTAACGGTCTCAACATTTTTTTATTCCATTTTTGACTAATTTATTATCTCTCATATCATGACTCAATTTTAAATTGTGGATTATGTATCTCTCATATCACAATCACAATCAATAGTGATTAATCGTTAATTTATTTGTGATGTTGTTTATACTTCTTTTTTAGGACCTCTTTATTAGTTTCTAGTTTAAGATTTGCATTTTTATAATCAGTTTTATTGTATTAATTTAGGATTTGTATCTACCTTTTATATATATGATAAAATATTTTATCAAATCTAATAAATTTTTATGACAAATTAACATATAAATCTAATTATAAATTTAAAATTAATATAAAGACTTCATTAAAAAAATAAAATATAAGAATCTAATTAAATATGAAGACCTATTAATTTAACCTTTCATAAATAAATAAAAGAGCACTGATTAATCTTTATCATAAAAAAATATTGTAATTGCATAAAAATAAAATTAGGATATTATAATCGAGCATGTTCGGTGTGATAAACTACGTCAGCTTCTTTTTACAGTGCCTAGGAATTTTTATAAGATTTTAATTAATTAGTATTTTATATCAGTACTAATAATTACACCCTTTAACAAAGTTGTCAGTTTATTCTTTTTCTTTTATCAATTTAGTAGTTAATATAGTTAGTTTTTATTAACAGAAAAATTTAAATATATGATCTCTTTTTTTTTTTTTACTACTAAATCAATCTTATATTTTTTAGTTGTCAATTTAGTTAGTGATATTAAATTTATAAGTAATTTATATTATATTAGTTTAGTTTTTCGTGACTTGCACGGTACTAAATTTATATTTTATAATTTATAATAGTATTTTTTTATACTATTGGAATTTTTAATATACTTAATTTAATTTAAATTTTAATAAATATATATTAGTATATATGTGTACTTATTAAAATTTGGTGCTAGCACACGTTTAGGTAGATGTGGTCAAAATGGGTTCCGGACTTCGCACATCGACTTTGAGAGGTGTCTTTGTCATAATAGAACTTGTTCACATAAATGATAAAATTATTTTGGCTCAAAACGAGGCCGCCCATTCTGAATGAAGAGAAGTCACACTAAAGCGAAAAACATAAAATAACTTTATTATTCATGGAATTATAACATATGAAATAAAACCTTATGCCTCGATGTCTCATTTATCAGAACATTTTCCTAGCACAGGCTAAGCCTCTCCATCTCGAGCATGGAACTTATCATATGTTAGCTCATCTGAAACAAAATGACAATCATCTCAAATACAAACACACATCAGGAGTGAGTTATCACATTTCTAAATAAAATACGGATACACAAAAACATAAGCAAAATACATTATACAATTATTTATAACATAACTCAACTTAATACAATCTCCGTCACTTTACCACTTTATCATTTAGAATTCATCTTTCAATCACCAATCATATTACACATGAATCACACACTCAAGTCAAGACATAACAACACTCACAAATTTCATAATAAATAATTCACAGACGTTATGCAACAATTATACTGAGACTCAAGCCTATATGCAATGTAGTATCATGTCAACAAAAAAACCATACTAGGGTACTTAGGAGTACATAACAACACACACCACACAATAATTATGTTAGGTCACTCTCACTAAGTAAAATCATAAGGAGACCAGTCAGAGTTACTCTGTGTTTGCGAGAATGCTCCAACTATATGAGATCAATATATATATGTTTAGAGAAACACTCAAACCGAGAGTGTATTTGCCCCCAAGGCCTAAACTTCAAAAAATCCAATAGGATCTCACCTTCCTAATTCTAGTCCAACCCCTAAAGAACAACTTTTGCACGCAGACATTGCTCATGGATTATATAATACTCATGAACTCACACTTGTATTTCAAACACGTTTAACACATTGCACTATAATTTAACACTTCAAGTTCCTAACTTGGAACCTTACACTTTTCTTTTAACACTCCGCACATAAACATTTTTCCTAAGATAAACATCAGTCGAATTATTATATAATTCACAATTTACAATACAAATAATATCACATTAAGTATTAGTCACTCACTTATTCACAATCATATCCCATGTCCATAATTTAACATCCCACAAATTAACTAACTACAAAATATACTTAACAAATAGATAAGCATGTATTATAATAATAAGATATATCTAACTTCAAAGCTTATAAATATATTTACACATATCAAATATATATAACACACCACTATACAAATACATGTAATACTAAATATATATATATATATATATATATATAATTATAATAACAATAATAATAAATATATTATTAGATAAATATTATATATATAAGTACAAAAAAATAATTAAACGCATTATATATATATGTAAGTAATTAAATTTATTATAAATATTAATATATATATATATATATATATATATATATATAAGTAATTAAACGTACTAAAAGCATTAAGATAAATATATTTATATATATTTAAACACATTAAATATATATAAATATAAAAAATAAGAACATGTTAAATATATTTATATATTAAAAAATAACAGAGTAAATATAAATATGTCGTTAGATAAAAAAATAATATATATATATAGATAACAATCAAAAGTTTATATACATATATACGTATATCCTAAGTGCATTCTAATGAAGCCATTGAAATCCAACAATGAGAACAAAGGCTTGATTTCGAACATTGTACCATCAACATGAAAATTAATCACAATTTTTTTTAGAATTATTTTAGCAGTAAAGTACAATTTGATAGAATTTATCCTTGTCAAAAAAATAAATTTATGAGCATCTAAAAAATTACACAATAAAAGAACAGAAAGAGCCCACTCCCCTTAGGATAAATTTCTCCTTACTTAATTCATCAATTAGAAAAGGCCCATTTTTGAGGATTCTCACTCAATAGAGGAATACATCAATTTCATAACAATTTTGTATCAAGACACCAATTGATCCGTCAAACACAATCAATCTGCGATTTAAAATATAAGAACAAAATTCATTTCATAAAATAACCGAAAAATTGATCCTCTAGGAATCCCTATACATGTTCATTCTAATTTTCAGGCGTAAGTAACTCATCCCTTACCTCGAGGTAGTCGCTCAAGTGTTCTCTATTGGCAATGGTGGCGCTTCTAGTGCTCTCTAGAGCTCCTCTTTTGATTACTCTGTTAGGGTTCTTGAGAGTTAGAGAGAAAGGAACATAATGTTTTGTAAGACTGATGACCTAATCTTATTTTTATTATTTATTTATTTAAAAGAAAACCAAAGGAACGACTGTTACACCCTCAAGTACGTATATGAGTTAGGAGATAAAACAAGTATGTTCTTAAATATAAACTCGAGTGAGCGTAAGAGAGGGAGACATAGACTTGTTGCTTGAGCCGGTGACTTCTAGATAATATTAGAGATGAACGGGAGCTTATAAATAAAAGTGAGTAGATAACTGTACCTTGTAGATGATGTGTGACTTTGTAGATAATTAGCTACCCGCCAATAGATAAATATATTCAAATTTATTCAAAAGAATGTTTATACGGATAACCACTTGGGTATTTCCGCCTGCCCCTAACTTCACGGGTTAGTATTGCTAGAGATTGATTGTGCAGAAGACGACAAAAATCTCCGCGTGTCAACGGGCTCGTTGGCCGCGATTGACAAACGGTGCAGAAGTCGACGTTAGTCTCTGCATGTTGTCGTCCTTTGGGTCTGATGGATAGCAAAAGAATGTTTATGCGGATAACCACTTGGGTATTTTCGCCTGCCCCCTAACTTCACGGGTTTGTATTGACAGAGATTGACAGCGCGAAAGACGACGTAAATCTCCGCATGTCAACGGGCTCGTTGGCCGCGATTTACCAAGGGTGTAGAAGACGACGTTAGTCTCTGCATGTTATCATGCTCTGGGTCTGATGGATAGCAAAAGAATGTTTATACGGATAATCACTTGGGTATTTTCGCCTGTCCCCTAACTTCACGGGTTAGTAATGACAAATATTGATTACACGGAAGACGATGTAAATTTCCGTGTGTCAACGGGCTCGTTGGCCGCGATTGACCAAGGATGCAGAAGACGACGCTAGTCTTTGCATGCTATCATGCTCTGGGTCTGATGGATAGCAAAAGAATGTTTATGCAGATAACCACTTGGGTATTTTTGCCTGCTCCCTAACTTCACGGGTTTGAATTAACAGAGATTGTTTGCGTGGAAGATGACGTAAATCTTCGCCTGTCAACGGGCTCGTTTGCCGCGATTGAGAAAGGGTGCAGAAGACGATGCTAGTTTCTGCATTCTATCGTGCTTATGGTCTAATGGATAGCAAAAGAATGTTTACACGGATAACCACTTGGGTATTTCCGCCTGCCCCAAACTTCACGGTTAGTATTGGCTGAGATTGATTGCACGAAAAACGACATAAATCTCCGCGTGTCAACGGGCTCGTTGGCCGCAATTGACCAAGGGTGCAGAAGATGATGTTAGTCTCTGCATGTTGTCGTGCTCTGGGTCTGATGGATAGCAAGAGAATGTCTGTATGGATAACCACTTGGGTATTTCCGCCAGCCACCTAACTTCACGGGTTAGTAATGACAGAGATTGACTTCGCGGAAGACAACGTAAATCTCCGCGTGTCAACGGGCTCGTTGCCCGAGATTGACCAAGGGTGCAGAAGACGACGTTAGTCTCTGCATGGTATCGTGCTCTGGGTCTGATGGATAGCAAAAGAATGTTTATGTGGATAGCCACTTGGGTATTTTCGCCTGCCCCCTAACTTCACGGGTTAGTATTGACAGAGATTAACTGCGCGGACGATGACGTAAATCTCCGCGTGTCAACGGACTCGTTGGCCATGATTGACAAAAGGTGTAGAAGACGATGTTAGTCTCTCCATGCTGTCGTGCTTTGGGTCTGATGGATAGCAAAAGAATGTTTATACGGATAACCGCTTGGGTATTTCCGCCTGCCCCTAACTTCACGGGTTAGTAATGAAATAGATTGATTACGCGGAAGACGATGTAAATCACCGTGTGTCAAGGGCTCGTTGGCCGCGATTGACAAACGGTGTAAAGGATGACGTTAGTCTCTGCATGCTGTCTTGCTCTGGGTCAGATCGATAGAAAAAGAATGTTTATACAGATAAACACTTGGGTATTTCCGCTTGCCACCTAAATTCACGGGTTAGTAATGACAGAGATTGACTGCGCGGAAGACGACGTAAATCTCCGCGTGTCAGCGGGCTCGTTGGCCGCGATTGACAATTGGTGCAGAAGACGATGCTAGTCTTTGCATGGTATCGTGCTCTGGGTCTGATGGATAGCAAAAGAATGTTTATGCGGATAGCCACTTGGGTATTTTCGCCTGCCCCCTAACTTCACGGGTTAGTATTGACAGAGATTAACTGCGCGGAAGATGACGTAAATCACCGCGTGTGAACGGGCTCATTGACCGCGATTGACCAAGGGTGTAGAGGACGACGTTAGTCGCTGCATGCTATCGTGCTCTGGTTTTGATAGATAGCAAAAGAATGTCTATACGGATAACAACTTGGGTATTTTCGCCTGCCCCCTAACTCCACGGGTTAGTAATGATAGAGATTGACTTCACGGAAGACAACGTAAATCTCCGCGTGTCAACGGGCTCATTTGCCGAGATTGACCAAGGGTGCAGAAGACGACGTTAGTTGTTGCGTGTCAACAGGCTCGGACCACGCATGACAAAGGGTGCAGAAGAAGACGTTAGTCTCTGCGTGTCAACGGGCTCGGACCGCGATAGACAAAGGGTGCAAAAGACGACATTAATCTCTGCATGCTATCATGCTCTGGGTCTGATGGATAGCTAAAGAATGTTTATAGGGATAACCACTTGGGTATTTCTGCTTGCCCTTAACTTCAAGGGTTAGTAATGACAGAGTTTGATTACACGGAGGACGATGTAAATCTCCGGGTGTCGACGGGCTCGTTGGCCGCGATTGACAAACGGTGCAGAAGACGATGTCAGTCACTGCATGTTGTCGTGCCCTGGGTCTAATGGATAGCAAAAGAATCTTTATACGGATAACCACTTGGGTATTTCCGCCTGCCACATATCTTCACGTGTTAGTAATGACAGAGACTGACTGCGCGGAAGACGACATAAATCTCTGCTTGTCAACGGGCTTGTTGGCCGCGATTGACAAATGGTGCAGAAGACGACGTTAGTCTCTGCATGTTGTCGTGCTCTGGGTGTGACGGATAGCAAAAGAATGTCTGTATGGATAACCACTTGGGTATTTCTGCCAGCCGCCTAACTTCACGGGTTAGTAATGACAGAGATTGAGAGCGCGTAAGATGACGTAAATCTCTGCGTATCAACGAGCTCGTTGGCCACGATTGACAAAGGGTGCAGAAGACGACGTTAGTTACTGCATGTTATCGTGCTCTAGGTCTGATGGATAGCAAAAGAATGTTTATGGGGATAACCACTTGGGTATTTTTGCCTGCCCCCTAACTTCACGGGTTAGTATTGAAAGAGATTGACTGCGCGGAACACGTCGTAAATCTCCGCGTGTCAATGGGCTCGTTAGCCGCGATTGACAAAAGGTGCCGAAGACGACCTTAGTTTCTGCATTCTATCATGCTTTGGGTCAGATGGATAGCAAAAGAATGTTTATACGGATAACCACTTGGGAATTTTCGCCTGCCCCCTAACTTCACGGGTTAGTATTGACAGAGATTGAAAGCGTGAAAGACGACGTATATCTGCGTGTGTCAATGGGCACGTTGGCCGCGATTGACCAAGGGTGCAGAAGATGACGTTTGTCTCTGCATGCTATCATGCTCTAGGTATGGTGGATAGCAAAAGAATGTTTATATGGATAACCACTTGGGTGTTTCCGCCTGCCCCCTAACTTCACGGGTTAGTATAGACAGATATTGATGACGCGGAAGACGATGTAAATTTCCGTGTGTCAACGTGTTTGTTGGCCGAGATTGACCAAGGGTGCAGAAGACGACGTTAGTCTCTTCGTGTCAACAGGCTCGGATCTGATGGATAGCAAAAGAATGTCTGTATGGATAACCACTTGGGTATTTCTGCCAGCCGCCTAACTTCACGAGTTAGTAATGACAGAGATTGACAGCGCGTGAGAGGACGTAAATCTCCGTGAATCAACGAGCTCGTTGGCCATGATTGACAAAAGGTGCAGAAGACGATGTTAGTCTCTGCATGTTGTCGTGCTCTGGGTCTGATGGTTAGCAGAAGAATGTTTATACGAATAACCACTTGGGTATTTCCGCCTGCCACATATCTTCACGTGTTAGTAATGAATGAGACTGACTGCGCGGAAGACGACATAAATCTCTGCTTGTCAACGGGTTCGTTGGCCGTGATTGACAAAGGGTGCAGAAGACGACGTTAGTCTCTGCATGATATCGTGCTCTAGGTCTGATGGATAGCAAAAGAATGTTTATACGGATAACCACTTGGGTATTTTCGTCTGCCTCCTAACTTCACGGGTTAGTATTAACAGAGATTGACTGCGCGTAAGACAACGTAAATCTCCGCGTATCAACGGGCTCGTGGCCGCGATTGACAAAGGGTGCAGAAGATGATGTTAGCCTCTGCATGGTATCGTGCTCTGGGTCTGATGGATAGCAAAAGAATGTTTATACAGATATCCACTTGGGTATTTCTGCCTGCCCCCTAACTTCACGGGTTAATAATGACAGAGATTAACTGCGCGGAAGACGACGTAAATCTCCGTGTGTCAACGGGCTCGTTGGCCGCGATTGACCATGGGTGCAGAGGACGACGTTAGTCTATGCATGCTATCGTGCTTTGGGTCTGATGGATAGCAAAAGAATGTCTATACAGATAGCCAGTTGGGTATTTTCGCCTGCCCCCTAACTTCACGGGTTAGTAGTGACAGAGATTGACTACGCGGAACACGACATAAATCTCTGGGTGTCGATGGGTTCGTTGGCCGCGATTGACAAACGGTGCAAAAGACGATGTTAGTCTCTGAATGTTGTCGTGCTCTAGGTCTGATGGATAGCAAAAGAATGTCTGTATGGATAACCACTTGCGTATTTCCGCCATCTGCCTAACTTCACGGTTTAGTAATGACAGAGATTGATAGCGCGTAAGACGACGTAAATCTCCGCGTATCAATGAGCTCGTTGGCCGTGATTGACAATCGGTGCAGAGGACGGCGTTAGTCTCTGCATGTTGGCGTGCTCTGGGTCTGATGGATAGCAAAAGAATGTCTGTATGGATAACAACTTGGGTATTTCCGCCAGCCGCCTAACTTCACGGGTTAATAATGACAGAGGTTGACAGCGCGTAAGACGACTTAAATCTCCGCGTATTAACGGGCTCGTTGGCCATGATTGACAAAAGGTGCAGAAGACGAAGTTAGTCTCTGCATGCTGTCGTGCTCTGGGTTTGATGGATAGCAAAAGAATGTTTATGGGGATAACCACTTCGGTATTTTCGCCTTCCCCCAACCTTCACGGGTTAGTATTGACATAGATTGACTATGCAGAAGTCGTCGTAAATCTCCGCGTGTCAACGGGCTCGTTGGCCGCGGTTGACAAAGGGTGCAGAAGACGACGTTAGTTTCTGTATGCTATCGTGCTCTGTGTCTGATGGATAGCAAAATAATGTTTATGTGGATAACCACTTGGGTATTTCCGCCTGCCCCTAACTTCACGGGTTAGTAATGATAGAGTTTGATTACGCGGAGGACGATGTAAATCTCTGGGTTTCAACGGGCTCGTTGGCCACGATTGACAAATGGTGCAGAAGACGACGTCAATGTCTACATGCCGTCGTGCTCTAGGTCTGATGGATAACTAAAGAATGCTTATACGAATAACCACTTGGGTATTTTCGCCTGCCACGTATCTTCATGGGTTAGTAATGACATAGACTGACTGTGCCGAAGACGACATAAATCTCTGCGTGTCAACGGGCTCGTTGGCCACGATTGACAAAGGGTGCAGAAGACGACGTTCGTCTCTGCATGCAATCGTGCTCTTGGTCTGATGGATGGCAAAAGAATGTTTATGCGGATAACCAATTGGGTATTTCGCCTGCCCCCTAACTTCACGGGTTAGTATTGACAGAGATTTACTGAGCGGAAGACATCGTAAATCTCTGCGTGTCAACGGGCTAGTTTGCCGCGATTGACAAAGGGTGCAGAAGACGACGTTAGTTTCAGCATGCTATCGTGCTTTGGGTCTGATGGATAGCAAAAGAATGTTTATGCAGATAACCACTTGGGTATTTTCGCCTGCCCCCTAACTTCACGGGTTAGTATTGACAGAGATTGACTGCGTGGAAGACGACGTAAATCTCCTCATGTCAACGGGCTCGTTGGCGGCGATTGACCAATGGTGCAGTAGACAACGTAAGTCTCTGCATGCTATCGTGCTCTGGGTCTGATGGATAGCAAAAGAATGTTATATGGATAAACACTTGGGTATTTCCGCCTGCCCCTTAACTTCACGAGTTAGTAATGACAGAGATTGACTGCGCGGAAGACGACGTAAATTTGCGCGTGTCATCGGGCTCGTTGGCCGCGATTGACCAAGGGTGCAGAAGACGATGTTAGTCTCTGCGTGTCAATGTGCTCGTACCGCGCTTCACAAATGTTGCAGAAGACGACGTTAGTCTCTATGTGTCAATGGGCTCGGACCGCGATTGACAAAGGTTGCAGAAGACGACTTTTATCTCTGCATGCTATCGTGCTCTGGGTGTGATGGATAGCAAAAGAATGTTTATAGGGATAACCACTTGGGTATTTCCGCCTGCCCCCAACTTCACAGGTTAGTAATGAGAGAGTTTGATTACGCAGAAGACGATGTAAGTCTCTATGTGTCAACGGGCTCGTTGGCCGCGATTGACAAACTGTGCAGAAGACGATGTCAGTCTTTGGATGTTGTCGTGCTCTGGGTCTGATGGATAGCAAAAGAATGTTTATACGGACAACCGCTTGGGTATTTCTTCCTGCCACCTATAATCACGAGTTAGTAATGACAGAGACTGACTGTGCGGAAGACGGCATAAATCTCCACATGTAAATGGGCTCGTTGGCCGCGATTGACAAACGGTGCAGAAGACGACGTTAGTCTTTGCATGCTGTCATGCTCTGGGTCTGATGGATAGCTAAAGAATGTTTATGTGGATAACCACTTGGGTATTTTCGCCTTCCCCCAAATTTCACGGGTTAGTATTGACAGAGATTGACTGCGCAGAAGTCGTCGTAAATCTCGGCGTGTCAACGGGCTTGTTGGCCGCGATTGACAAAGGGTGCAGAAGACGACGCTAGTTTCTGTATGCTAACGTGCTCTGTGTCTGATAGATAGCAAAAAAATGTTTATGTGGATAACCACTTGGGTATTTTCGCCTGCCCCTTAACTTCACGGGTTTGTAATGACAGAGATTGACTCCGCGGAAGATGACGTAAATCTCTGCATGCCAACGAGCTTGTTGGCCGCGATTGACCAAGGGTGCAGAAGACCACGTTAGTTTCTGCATGCTATCGTGCTCTGGGTCTGATGGATAGCAAAAGAATGTTTATAGGGATAACCACTTGGGTATTGCCGCCTGCCCCTAACTTCACGGGTTAGTAATGACAGAGTTTGATTACGCGGAGGACGATGTAAATCTCTGGGTTTCAATGAGCTCGTTGGCCACGATTGAAAAATGGTGTAGAAGACGACGTCAGTGTCTGCATGCCGTCGTGCTCTGGGTCTGATGGATAACTAAAGAATGCTTATATGGATAACCACTTGGATATTTCCGCCTACCAACTATTTTCATGGATTAGTAATGACAGAGATTTACTGCGCGGAAGACGACGTAAATTTCCGCATGTCATCAGGCTCGTTGGCCGCGATTGACCAAGGGTGCAGAAGACGACGTTAGTTTCTGCATGCTATCGTGCTCTGTGTCTCATGGATAGCAAAGGAATGTTTATGTGGATAACCACTTGGGTATTTTTGCCTGCCCCCTAACTTCACGGGTTTGTATTGACAGAGATTGACTGTGCGGAAGACGACGTAAATCTCCGCGTGCCAACTGGCTCGTTGGCCGCGATTGACCAAGTGTGCAGAAGACGACATTAGTTTCTGCATGCTATCGTGCTCTGGGTCTGATGGATAGCAAAAGAATGTTTATACAAATATCCACTTGGGTATTTCTACCTGCCCCCTAACTTTACGGGTTAGTAATGACAGAGATTAACTGCGCGGAAGACGACGTAAATCTCCATGTGTCAACGGGCTCGTTGGCCGCGATTTACAAACGGTGCAAAAGATGACGTTAGTCTCTGCATGCTGTCGTGCTCTGGGTCTGATGGATAGCAAAAGAGTGTTTATGCGGAAAAACCACTTGGGTATTTTCGCCTGCCCCCAACCTTCACGGGTTAGTATTGACAGAGATTGACTGCGCGGAAGACGTCGTAAATCTCCGCGTGTCAACAGGCTCGTTGGCTGCGATTGACAAAGGATGCAGAAGAGGACGTTAGTTTCTGCATGCTATCATGCTCTGTGTCTCATGGATAGCAAAAGAATGTTTATGTGGATAAACACTTGGGTATTTTTGCCTGCCCCTTAACTTCACGGGTTTGTATTGACAGAGATTGACAGCTCGGATGATGACGTAAATCTCCGCGTGCCAACGGGCTCGTTGGCCGCGATTGACCATGTGTGCAGAAGACGACATTAGTCTCTGCATGCTATCGTGCTCTGGGTCTAATGGATAGCAAAAAAATGTTGATACAGATATCCACTTGGGTATTTATGCCTTCCCCCTAACTTCACGGGTTACTAATGACAGAGATGGACTGCGCGGAAGATGACGTAAATCCCCGCATGTCAACGGGGTCGTTGGCCACGATTGACAATGGGTGCAGTAGAAGACGTTAGTCTCTGCGTGTCAACGAGCTCGGACCACGCTTGACAAAGGGTGCAGAAGACGACGTTAGTCTCTGTGTGTCAACGGGCTCGGACCACGATTGACAAAGGGTGCAGAAGATGACATTAGTCTCTGCATGCTATTGTTCTCTGGGTCTGATGGATAGCAAAAGAATATTTATAGGGATAACCACTTGGGTATTTCCGCCTGCCCTTAACTTCACGGGTTTGTAATGACAGAGTTTGATTATGCGGAAGACGATGTAAATCTCCGTGTGTCAACGGGCTCGTTGGCCGTGATTTACAAACGGTGCAGAAGATGATGTTAGTCTCTGCATGCTGTCGTGCTCTGGGTCTGATGGATAGAAAAAGAATGTTTATAGGGATAACCACTTGGGTATTTCCGCCTGCCACCTATCTTCACGGGTTAGTAATGACAAAGACTGACTGCACGGAAGACGATGTAAATCTCCGTGTGTCAACGGGCTCGTTGGCCGCGATTGACTAAGGTTGTAGAAGACGACGTTAGTCTCTGCATGCTATCGTGCTCTGGGTCTGATGGATAGCAAAAGAATGTCTATACGGATAACCACTTGGGTATTTCCGCCTGCCCCCTAACGAAAGAATGTCTCTGCATGCTATCGTGCTCTGGGTCGAATTTCATTTTAACAGAAATTAACAGATATTGCAATTCTAATGATCGGTGGAAATTTATTTTATTTGTTTATTAGGGGAGAAAATGACTTAAGTAAATGACTAAAGCACGTGAAAAGGGGGTACGGAAAGTAAATGAAATGAAAATAAAAGCACGTGAAAACAAATGAGGACCACTAAGGGTACATAGAATGAATTGAAAAGTTCAATTTTGGGAACTTGCTGGTTGAAGACCGAAGAAGGAACGAAGAACGGCGAAGAACAGTTGAAAATCTTCGCGAAATCACCCACGGAAACGTTACGGAAACTTTACGAAAGCGCCTCGACTTGGATTTTCTTCACGAAAACAATTTTTTTCACTAATTTCAAGTGATTTCGAAATACCAGAAGGGCTGAACATTTTTCTCCTTCACTCCTCCCCATATTTATAGGAAAATAGGGGAGGAGCTTGCCACCCAGCTCGCCCAGGCGAGCTAGGATGCTTCCTCCGGAAGCAACCGCCTTCTAGAGGAACATCCTGGAAGGCCCAAGTGGGTCTGGTTGCTATTTGAACCCCCATTTTTACTAAATACACCCCCTTACTCTTTTTTTGGTGATTCTTTTTCCGTAAAGTTACGGAAACTTACGAATTTCGTAACGATACTTGTTTTCTTTCAGTAATGTTGCGGACCCTTATGGATTACGTAATCATCCCTTTTTTTCCTTCCGGAACGTTACGGAACTTTACGGATTGCACACTAACACTTCCTTTTAATTTCCGGCATGTCACGGAACTTCACGAATTGTGCTACGACGCTTTTCTTTTGGCTTCCAGCATGTCTCGGAACTTCACAAATTGCCTAATGATGGGTGCCCAATACCTCGAAGTGGTTAAACGAGGGTCGTATCCCAACAACAGATGGTCCCCGGACGAAATTAAGGTATGACAGTTGCCCTTCTTTACTTGTCTTTTATTGGAGATAAAAGGGAAGTAAAGATAAGACACTAATTTCGTTCGAGCGAAACACCATTCGGCCAATGAACCTCCCTGCCAGTGGAACCTGCAAAAATTTGAAAATGATCAGTACCGACACATCATCCTGATACTGTCAAATTTGTTCCTCTTGGTTGATACAAGACGCAGAATGACCATAATTTGTCTCTGCGTTTTGTTGGACACGATCGAGCCTGGGCGGCGAGACACAGAATGACCAGAATTTGTCTCTGCGTGCCACCGGACATGATCGCCTCTGGATGGCGAAAAGGTGCGTGGAATGACCATAATTTGTCTCTGCCCACCTCTCGACTTACTGTCCCTGAATGATAAAGGGCGCAGAATTTGTCTCTGCGCATTTATCACTCGACTTGCGAAATCTGAATGACAAAGGGCGCAGAATCTATCTCTGCGCGTTTACCACCCAACTTGCTATTCCTGAATGATAAAGGGCACAAAATTCGTCTATGCACGTTTATCACTCAATTTGCGAAATCTGAATGGCAAAGGGCGCAAAATTTGTCTATGTGCGTTTACCACTCGACTCGCTGCTCCTGAATGATAAAGGGCGCAAAATCTTTCTCTACGTGTTTACCACCCAATTTGTTGTTCCTGAATGATAAAGGGCGCAGAATTCGTCTATGCGCGTTCATCCACTCAGCTTGCTGCTCTTGAATGATAAAGGGTGCAGAATTCGTCTCTGCGTGTTTACCACCCAACTTGTTGTTCCTGAATGATAATGGGTAGTGAATTCGTCTATGCGCGTTTATCCACTCAGCTTGCTGCTCTTGCATGATAAAGGGCGCAAAATTCGTCTCTGTGTGTTTACCACCCAACTTGTTGTTCCTGAATGATAAAGAGCGCAAAATTCGTCTATGCGCGTTTATCCACTCAGCTTGCTGCTCTTGCATGATAAAGGGCGCATAATCTATCTCTACGCATTTACCACCCAACTTGTTGTTCCTGAATGATAAAGGGCGCAGAATTCGTCTATGCGCGTTTATCCACCCAGCTTGTTGCTCTCAAATGATAAAGGACGCAGAATTCGTCTATGCGCGTTTACCACTCGACTCGCTGCTCCTGAATGATTGATCGAGGCCGTACCCGAATCAAATAAACATTAAAATGTAGTAACTAGGAAGTGATCCTAGGTCGTTTCCCAACGAGCAGTGACAAGCCAAATGTTCATAATATACTTGCAGTAACAGTAACAGTAACGATGGGGGGGGGGGTTGTTTGCTTTTGTAAATTAAACAGCGAATATATGTGAATTAGAAAATATCAGAATTAAAACACGTTGCTTCCCCTTGATTCACAAGCAAGTCTCTTATCCTAGGTTACTAGAGTTTATCCTTTATCAGTTTAACCACTTAATCCAACCCTAAATTAAATTACTAAGCGAAATTCAACATAAGGCATTCATTATGTGATTAAGCATCACATACACCAATTACTCATAAACGATCATTAAGCATGAACGTAAATTAAGCGCAGAGACAATTAATCAAGCACTAAGCATGCATGAATTAAAAGCAACAAATTCAAAGTAATTAGTGAAGAGGAAAAACTAAACAGAATTTAACAGTAATAATAGAACCTCAAAGAGAAATGTGCTTGATCCTCAAGGGAAAACAACGCTGCGGACTTAGCCTTCCATTAATCAAATAGAGAATGAAATTTTATTGATAAAACTAAAAGTCTGAACTGGAATTGAAAAAAACGAAAATAAAAGAGAAAGAGAAGAGAGACTAAAACTAAAAACGAAAAATAGAAGAGAGAGAGGAGAGAGAGAGAGTCTCCCGCGAGGGAGAGAGGGGGGGGGGGGCCTAAGCTAGAACCTTGGTGCTGTTATATAGTTTTTTTTCAGCCCCAAAGCTTACAAATATGTTTTAAATCCAAGCCCATAAGTAAAATCAAATCAAATCTAGATAAGATAAGATAAGATAAGATCTAGATGAAATAATATCTAGATGAGATCAAATCTAAATAATATCTAGATAAGATAAGATCTAATTTTATAGCATAAATTAGTCTGCCCTCTTCAAGTCCAAGCCCAATTCTAGATTCAAGCCCAATGCTAGATTCAAGCCCAATGCTTCATTAATTCCTGAAATTAGATTAAAAACATCAAATTAGCTGAATGGGCCCAAATAATAAAACTGTCTAATTAATTGACAATTAAGACCAATCACTAATTAAAATGGTGCAAAAATGGTTTAGAAAATAGAAGAAAATGATGGCACATCAAAACCCCCCATACTTAGCCTTTTGCACTCCTGGGCAAAATGAAACAAAGAACAAAATCCAAGGATATCAGAGGGAGACAAACAAAAACATTCACATATTTCTCAATGAACATCAAGGAATATAAGGAATGGGTAACATCTAACATAAGGAGATCCAAAAAGTCAAGACATTCATGAAAATCATCCAAGCAACCCAATCATGGCAAAATAGTTAATCAGCTCAAGAATGAAAAGTGATAAAGCCTCACAAGATATACACTCTATCTCTCAAGTGTCTAGGCTACTATTTACCCTCAAAGCACCCATGAAAGCAAACACCACATAAACTTGGCAAGATTCTAAAATTGACAATCAACCCATAAACACAAGCACATGAGGATCAAAAGGTCTTTTAAGGTTGTAATGGGGCCAAGGACAAGGTATGGAGAAATATGGAATAAGTGGCTAAATCCCAAAGGAATAGAGGAGCAAAGGGGAATAAGTGCATATTAAGAAAAAAAATAAGAAAATAAAAAGAAGTAAAGATAAAAATTAAACATGAAGAGTAGAACCAAGAGTTTCATCATTCTTGTGCCATTAAAGATCTTATTCACTCAACTTTATTGCTTTTTTTTTTGTTTTTTGTTTTTTTTTTTTTTCGAAATTTTTTTTTTCGAATTTTTTTTTTTTTTTTGCCTTTGAGAAACAACATTTCATTCAGCATGTCCAACATTTAACCAATATACAATGTACATCAAGTATGGCCCAAAATACATCATGAAGCATAGTCAACAAAACAAGTTGTCCAATGAAACAAAAACCCCCCACACTTATTCCCAAAACAATTCCAAAGCTCCAAAATTCCTTAAGGATATGGTAATATCATGGTTTTTCACTTAAGGCTTGTAGTGAGCTTCAAAACAAGGAAAGGGAAACAAGGCTCAAAAGGGCTATCAAAGGAATTAATTCAAGGTAAGTCCATTTGGCTAGAAGCTTATAAGAACAAAATTGCCTTAATCATTTCCAAATATGCATGTGAATTAGGACGCATCAACAAGAATCAAGCCAAGGCTATTGTGCAAGCAATCAATGGGGCAAAACACACCAAATGATTATAATGATGGATGGCTCAAATTCTCACAAAGGTAAAATCATCACTTTCAAATTGAGCTTTCAAAACTATCATGACTTGTAGAGAAGAATCAAGGATTTCAAGTCACAAAATGTCAAGAACTTTTATTTTCAAAACAATTACCCATTTTTTGAACATATCCTATAATTCAAAGAAAAACATGCAAAGTCGTACGTGCACACAAAATTGACCCAAAATATTAAACTGAAAATCCGACGAAACTAACAACATTAACAAATTAACACAACTAACAAATTAACAAAACCAACAAAACTAGCAAAACCAAAGAACACTCCCCCCCCCATACTTAAACAACACATTGTCCTCAATGTAGCACAATTAAAAGATTAAAAACAATTAAATCATCAAAGAGAATCGGACAAGTGTAATAAAAGCAAAGAAGGAGATAGGAAAAGAAAAACTCCCTAAGTCATGGTGGAGGAAGAGTAGGGTGGAGTAAGGAAGTCTCTTCCACCACTACGTCCACTAAAGAAGGGTTCGTGAGGAATGGCTTAAGTCGATGTCCGTTGACCTTGAAGCTCTTGTTTGTGGAGTCGCTTTTGATCTCAACTGTACCATAAGGAAAAACATTAGTAACAACAAAAGGACCAATCCACTTAGACCTCAACTTACCACTCATGAGTCCAAGCCTAGAATTATACAATAACACTTTTTGCCCAACCACAAAGTCTTTTTTAACTATCATGCTATCATGGAACTTCTTGGTCTTTTCTTTGTAGAACTTGGCATTCTCGTAGGCGTCTAGGCGGATTTCATCTAACTCACTCAGTTGCAACTTCCTTTCCTCGCCAGCTTGATCCATAGAGAAGTTGCAAGTCTTCACTGCCCAGTATGCTTTGTGCTCAATTTCCACTGGAAGATGACATGCCTTTCCAAAGACAACCCGATAAGGAGACATTCCTATGGGTGCTTTGTAGGCAGTCCGATGTGCCCAGAGAGCATCATCAAGCCTGGTACTCCAATCTTTCCTGCTTGGCTGCACAATCTTCACAGTAAAACACCCAAGACTGAAACAGGGACTTTGTTTGTATTTAGATTAATGCAAACCCAATTTAAAAGCAAGAGATAAGAATTTAAAATAGAAGATAGAAGATAAGGTAAAGAAAAGATAAGATATTTAAAGATAAAATTAGAAGATAAAAGATTGAAAGATCAAAATAGAAGATAAAGATAATAGATAAGATAAGATAAAAAATTTAAAGATAAGATATGATAAAATATTTAAATTGCGATAAAGATAACTACTTCTAAGAAATTCAAATAAATAAGATCTAAATCTACTAAATCTAAATACTTACTCCTAAAACCCAACAGTAAAAAATAAGGAATAACTACTTCTAAGGAAGACCGACAATGAAAATAAGGACTAAAATCTATAAATTAAAATCGCTAAAACCTGATAAGTCTAATTAGCCTAGATATATGGATTCTGGATTTGTCTGTTATCAATACCAGTGAACTAATCAACACTAACACACATACTAACACAATACTAACAATTAAACATAAAACACGAAAGGATTAAACACACAACAATAGCTAGCTATTATGAACCTTTGGACACTGCTCCCCGGCAACGGCGCCAAATTTGATCGAGGCCGTACCCGAATCAAATAAACATTAAAATGTAGTAACTAGGAAGTGATCCTAGGTCGTTTCCCAACGAGCAGTGACAAGCCAAATGTTCATAATATACTTGCAGTAACAGTAACAGTAACGATGGGGGGGGGGGTTGTTTGCTTTTATAAATTAAACAGCGAATATATGTGAATTGGAAAATATCAGAATTAAAACACGTTGCTTCCCCTTGATTCACAAGCAAGTCTCTTATCCTAGGTTACTAGAGTTTATCCTTTATCAGTTTAACCACTTAATCCAACCCTAAATTAAATTACTAAGCGAAATTCAACATAAGGCATTCATTATGTGATTAAACATCACATACACCAATTACTCATAAACGATCATTAAGCATGAACGTAAATTAAGCGCAGAGACAATTAATCAAGCACTAAGCATGCATGAATTAAAAGCAACAAATTCAAAGTAATTAGTGAAGAGGAAAAACTAAACAGAATTTAACAGTAATAATAGAACCTCAAAGAGAACTGTGCTTGATCCTCAAGGGAAAACAACGCTGCGGACTTAGCCTTCCATTAATCAAATAGAGAATGAAATTTTATTGATAAAACTAAAAGTCTGAACTGGAATTGAAAAAAACGAAAATAAAAGAGAAAGAGAAGAGAGACTAAAACTAAAAACGAAAAATAGAAGAGAGAGAGGAGAGAGAGAGAGTCTCCCGCGAGGGAGAGAGGGGGGGGGGGGCCTAAGCTAGAACCTTGGTGCTGTTATATAGTTTTTTTTCAGCCCCAAAGCTTACAAATATGTTTTAAATCCAAGCCCATAAGTAAAATCAAATCAAATCTAGATAAGATAAGATAAGATAAGATCTAGATGAAATAATATCTAGATGAGATCAAATCTAAATAATATCTAGATGAAATAATATCTAGATGAGATCAAATCTAAATAATATCTAGATAAGATAAGATCTAATTTTATAGCATAAATTAGTCTGCCTTCTTCAAGTCCAAGCCCAATTCTAGATTCAAGCCCAATGCTTCATTAATTCCTGAAATTAGATTAAAAACATCAAATTAGCTGAATGGGCCCAAATAATAAAACTGCCTAATTAATTGACAATTAAGACCAATCACTAATTAAAATGGTGCAAAAAGGGTTTAGAAAATAGAAGAAAATGATGGCACATCAATGATAAAGGGCACAAAATTCATCTCTGCGCATTTACCACCCAACTTGTTGTTCCTGAATGATAAAGTGCACAAAATTCGTCTTTGCGCGTTTACCACCCAACTTGTTGTTCCTGAATGATAAAGGGCAATGAATTCATCTATGCGCGTTTATTCACTCAGCTTGCTGCTCTTGCATGATAAAGGGCACATAATTCGTCTCTATGCGTTTACCACCCAACTTGTTGTTCCTGAATGATAAAGGGCGCAAAATTTGTCTATGCGCGTTTATCCACTCAGCTTGCTGCTCTCGAATGATAAAGGGCACAGAATCTGTCTCTACGCGTTTACCACCCAACTTGTTGTTCCTTAATGATAAAGGGCGCAAAATTCGTCTATGCGCGTTTATCCACTCAGCTAGCTGCTCTCGAATGATAAAGGGCGCAAAATTCGTCTATGCGCGTTTACCACTCGACTCGCTGCTCCTGAATGATAAAGGGCACAGAATTCGTCTCTGCGAGTTTACCACCCAACTTGTTGTTCCTGAATGATATAGGGCGCAGAATATGTCTCTGCGCGTTTACCACTCAACTTGTTGTTCCTAAATGATAAAGGGCACAAATTTCGTCTATGCGCGTTTATCACCCAATTTGTGAAATCTGAATGGCAAAGGGCGCAGAATTCGTGTATGCGTGTTTACCACTCGACTCGCTGCTCCTAAATGATAAAGGGTGCGAATCTGTCTCTGTGCGTTTACCACCCAACTTGTTGTTCCTGAATGATAAAGGGCGCAAAATTCGTCTATGCGCGTTTATCACCCAATTTGCGAAATCTGAATGTCTCTGTGCTTTTGTGACTCATCGAGCGTGCGGATAACCGCATGTCATCGGGCCCGCCGCATCTGGATGACAAAAGGCACAGAAGACGACGTTAGTCTCTGCGTGCTATCATGCTTTGAGTCTTATAGATAGCAAAAGTATTTTAAAAGTGCGGGACCAAATGGTTCCCGCATGTCATCGGGCCCGCCGCCTCTGGATGACAAAAGGTGCAGAAGACGACTTTAGTCTCTGCGTGCTATCATGCTTTGAGTCTTATAGATAGCAAAAGAAAGTGTGGGACCAAATGGTTCCCGCATGTCATCGGGCCCGTCGGCTCTGGATGACAAAAGGCACAGAAGACGATGTTAGTCTCTGCGTGCTATCATGCTTTGAGTCTTATAGATAGCAAAAGTAAGTTTAAACGGATAACCACTCAGGTATCTCCGAATGTCACGTGACTCCAAGGTCAGTATGGCAGAAATTGTCTGCGCGGAAGATGACGTCAATCTCCGTGTGTCAACGGGCTTGTTGGCCGCGATTGACAAAGGGTGTAGAAGACGACGTTAGTCTCTGCGTGCTATCATGCCTTGAGTCTTATAGATAGCAAAAGAAAGCGCGAGACCAAATGGTTCCCGCATGTCATCGGGCCCACCGCCTCTGGATGACAAAGGGTGCAGAAGACGAAGTTAGTCTCTGCGTGCTATCATGCTTTGAGTCTTATAGATAGCAAAAGTATTTTAAAAGTGCGAGACCAAATGGTTCCCGCATGTCATCGATCCCGCCGCCTCTGGATGACAAAAGGCGCAGAAGACGACATTAGTCTCTGCGTGCTATCATGCTTTGAGTCTTATAGATAGCAAAAGAAAGTGCGGGACCAAATGGTTCCCGCTTGTTATCGGGCCCGCCGCCTCTGGATGACAAAAGGTGCAGAAGAAGACTTTAGTCTCTGCGTGCTATCATGCTTTGTGTCTTATAGATAGCAAAAGAAAGTGTGGGACCAAATGGTTCCCGCATGTCATCGGGCTTGTCGCCTCTGGATGACAAAAGGCGCATAAGATGATGTTAGTCTCTGCGTGCTATCATGCTTTGAGTCTTATAGATAACAAAAGAAAGTTTAAACGGATAACCACTCGGGTATCTCCGCATGTCACGTGACTCCAGTGTCAGTATGACACAAATTGTCTGCGCGGAAGATGACGTAAATCTCCGCGTGTCAACGGGCTTATTGGCCGCGATTGACAAAGGGTGCAGAAGACAACGTTAGTCTCTGCATGCTATCATGCTTTGAGTCTTATAGATAGCAAAAGAAAGTTTAAACGGATAACCACTCGGGTATCTTCACATGTCACGTGACTCCAATGTCAGTATGACAGAAATTGTCTGCGCGGAAGATGACGTAAATCTCCGCGTGTCATTGGGCTTGTTGGCCGCGATTGACAAAGAGTGCAGAAGACGACGTTAGTCTCTGCGTGCTATCATGCTTTGAGTCTTAGAGATAGCAAAAGAAAGTTTAAACGGATAACCACTCGGGTATCTCCGCATGTCACGTTACTCCAAGGTAAGTATGACAGAAATTATGGAGCGGCCGACAAAAGCGAGGCTCTTGCTCCTACGTATCCTCAATGAGGAACTCAGACCTACGTAGTTCTGGATAACTTGTGAGACTAAAAATAGTCTCGGTGTTTTCTTCACTAAAATGCGAACATGCTTTATTAAAGAGAGAAAACTTCCAACTAATCAGAGCAACATATGCTTTTCGGATGAAAAACAATGTGTCTATCGGGGAAGGAGAGTATGCTGATGAAATCTTCTCATAACCACAATTGAGATTTTGGATGTTAGCATTTCGTTTCTAAATGACCATTTTGAGGAAACACTGGGTTCAACAAAAATAGAAGAAAATCACTCAAAGTGTATTATTCTCACACAGGTAAGTGTTTCGTCCAAATTCTGAACTATAGATATGCCATGACTTGATCTTGCAAATCATTTCCTATCAAATCAAAGATTACATGCGTGATCATGGATCAGTAGGACTTTTTCTTGGGAATGGTGTTTTTTGTGTGGGAATTTTGGCTTTGAATGTTTTTGGCCTTTTTCTTTTTCTGTTTTTGTTTAGCGCGAGGCGAACAAGTCACCGACGCACAGGATTTTGGTTGGTAATCAAAGGGAGAGGGCCACTTTAGGTCGTGGTTTCCTTTCTTTTTTTTTTTTTTTGTTTTCTTGGTGACAATTTTGTATTGTTCAGATATTGTCTGGTCCAAAGACCTTTCTGCATGTTTCTTCTATTTTCTTCTGATCTTTGATCGGGAATTTTCTTTCCTTTCTTTTTTTTGCTTTCTCTCAATCTTTGATTGGGAATTTTCTCCTTTTGCTTTCTCCTTTTCTCTTCTTTTCTTTTTCTTTTTTTTTTGTTTTCTTTTGAGGGCAAGGTTTATGGTGAGTTGGGACTTTGGCTCAAGGCTTGTAGAACGGATGGACATGATATATGTCAGGGTGTTGGTCTGGTTCAGGGATAAAAGGGAATGTCCCACATTATTTCCATGACAAAAATGCAACAATAATGATTTGGAAATTTTATGCAAAACTAGTCGTGCATGCACCTATGTGGACACTCAAGTGTCAAATTTTTATGGTCATGTGATGCTAGGGCTCATAATTCATTTTCTCTATTTTAGTCAACCCAGTGTTTCGAAAATATGTTCTTTTTATCAATTTGTGCATTCATCCGAGTTCATTTTTGGGTGTTCGGAAAAACTTTCACAGCATTTACCCTTCAAATGTGTACACACATTTTTTTTTTCAAAAACTAGTTATGATCAGTGAATTTTTTCAAAGAAAAGTTGCAAATTATCTCTTTTCACAAGCATGTTGTTTTTTAGCTAGACAACTTTTTATTTTTATTTTATTTTTTTCTTTTTTAGCTAGACATCTAACAACAGCTTTCAAAATTGCCTCATGTGTGGTGTCGCTTGTTAGTGTTAGGATTCAACAAGCGATTCTCCTCAAATTTCAGCCAGCCCACATCAATTAGACTTTGCACCTTATGCTTCAGGGTCATACAGTGCTCAATGGAATGCCCCAGGGCTCCCCCATGATATGCACATGTTGCGTTCAAGTTGTATCCTCGGAAAAATGGAGGTTGAGGAAACCTAGCAGGGGTTATGGCTACCATAGAATTATCGAGTAGATATGAGAGCAAGTTTAGTATATGACACCGAAATTTGGGGTGAATCCTACAGGTTTTTTTTCGCTGCAAAACTCATTTCTTGGTTGGTGTTTTGGTTTGTGCTAAAGGTGGTGTTCAGCATTGGTCGTGTGGTAGGTGGGTTTTGTGGTTTGATTGAGGGATGACCTTTGTGGATAACTGGGTGGTGGGTAAGGAGATGGACTGTTATTGGCTGAGTAATGACATTGTTGGGTTGGTGGGAAACTTGGCCATATAGGAATGGCAGCCACAACATGGGTTTCTCCCTCATTCTCATCCTCTTCATTTGCCCCAGTTTTTATCAAAGGAGGATGACCAAATTTGCCTCTTTTCAGACCCACTTCGATACTTTCGCTGGCGAAGACCAAATCTGTAAAACTTGAAGGTGTGTAACCCACCATTTTTTCATAGTAGAATATCGATAATGTGTCTACCATCACGATTATCGTCTCCTTTTCCATCATTGGGGGTACCACTTGGGCTGCCAGATCCCTCCACCTTTGGGCGTATTCTTTGAAAGATTCGTGCCCCCCTTTTTGCACATGTTCTGTAGTTGTATCCTATCCAAAGCCACTATACTGACACTGCCTAACGAAGGCAACCATTAGGTCCTTCCGAGCATGGACTCGTGAAGGTTCCAAGTTAGTGTACCAGGTAACAGCTACCCCAGTAAGACTTTCTTGGAAGGAATGTATCAGCAATTCCTCATCTTTTACGTATGCCCCCATCTTCCGACAGTACATCTTTAGATGGTTCTTGGGGCAAGTAGTCCCCTTGTACTTGTCAAAGTCCAGCACCTTGAACTTAGGAGGGGTGATGATATTGGGTGCTAGGAACAACTCTTCTAGGTTAGCAAAGGCATAATCTTCACCTCCTTCAATGGCCTTGAGCCTCTCCTCTAGATGATCCAACTTTCTTATTTCTGCCATAGCACGAGGGTTTTTACTTGTTGTGGAATGTAAGAGGTGTAGTTGTGGGTGATACTGAGGGCCTTCCAATGTGTTTTGCAGGGGTATATCAATAACTGCTTGTCCTTCAGTGGCATATTCGAGCCAAGGCTCGAAGTCGGCTAGATTGTGGTGGGGAATTTCATGTGTCTCCCCCACGGTTTAAGAGACATGTGCATGATCAGTTCGGGGTTGTTGGCTCTCAATGGGTATAGGAGTGGAGTTATTAACATTCTTATTGGGAGTGTACGCCACATTGGGTGGCGTATAGTTAAGAGGCAAGCCATATGGCGGGAAGGCGTGCTAGTTTTGAATTTGCACATCATGGGGTCATCCGCACTTCCCAAATCTTTGCCTACCATATCTGAGGTTGGATGATTCATTTGCTTGAGGCCAGATGGGGGCATCGAGTTCACCTTAGCGACAGCGCTGGTAGCGGCAACTGCAACTGCATTGGCTTCCATTATCTTTCTCATGCTCATCATGGCCTCCATCATCGTGGCCATTTGCTCTTTCATGGCCTCCATGTTAGCCTTCATCTTCTCTTGTACCTCCTCTACTTCATCCATTACTCTTTTTTATAACAAGGATTAAGTTCTCTTTTTTTCAAGGAAAGAATGCAATGAGCAATGCAACCAATGAACAACATGGATGTATGCGAATGATGCACAGTTGAAGTATTGCGAATTTTTACGTAGGATATGGGGTTGAATCAATTTAGATTTTCAACATGGTCCATGACATCTTCGTAAAGGTGAAACTGGAAGTAACAGGGACATCGACAGTCCTAAATGAGTTTGGTAGTAGATGAAGCAGCGATGTAACACGATCCATCTTTTGCCCCAATTTTTTGTAAGATAGTTACTTCCATACTTCAACTTGACTCAATGAACCTTTTTGTAAAAGCACGAGCTTGGTTCAACCCCATAATCCAAAGAATGACAATTTGATCGCCAATACTTCGACAACATTTCATAGAGATGAAAGACTCAGGAATACACATGCTACGCATGGAAAATGTAATTATGAAATTGAGATGCCTAAAGAAACATCTTTTCTTAGTTAACCATGCATTAGGTACCATGTTCAATCATTTTGTTTTTAAGTGAAATGGGTTTATGATCCCAACATGGTTGGCTCATGGTACCGAATATATGCAACTAAGAATGCATCATGAATTTTCATGGTTCCCTTTTTTTTGTTTTAGTTTTGCAGAGGAAAATGCAAGGATCATGCATGAGCAAACATGAAAACAAAAGGTATGCAGTTTGTAGAACAAAAAGTATGTTAAACGCATATGCATGATGATGCAATGACTCATGCAAAATGTGATGCTAGGATATGATAACGGACAAATGCAGGAATGATATGTTCATTATGATGCCATGAAGAGATGCTTATGCATGCTAGAGATAAAATGCGGAAGTGATTTGATTCGCACTAATCTTTGGAGAAAAAACGCGGGATAAACTCATTTTATTCAGAAATTTTATAACTAGTCAAGATCTGAGCGACAATACAAACTTCCTAGCGGTTTCTAATTATATGGGCCATTAAGTCTATCATATGCTGACAATAGCTGAGAAGTCCGTGGATCTCCTTGGGGGCGGAGTAGGTGTCCGCCATTGCTTTGGCCTTGGCTAGCAATCGGGGAAGTTCTTGACTCCCGTTCAAGGTAAGAGCAAATCGGTCCATCCACATTGTTGCCTCTTGATGTAATGTGTCGATCACCCTTCCTTTAGTTTCCTTTTCCACGTACACTCGGGCATACTCGTCCACCACTTTGTGCTTGTGGGCCGTGGCTAGATTTAATTCTTCTTGGTACTTGCTGACGATGGCTAGCATGTTGGTCTCTGTCTCGCATAAACGCTGGGACAAGTTTCTTTTGGACCTTGAGCAAGCAGCTAACTCCTCTTTTAAGACCATGCTATGTGCTCGAGATTGGTCTCTCTCTTCCCTTCGAAGCTTGAGCTCACTGTTGCTGCCCCATAAAGCTCCACGAAATTTGTTACGGCCATGCTCTTCCTTGCGAGCCCTCTTGGTTTCTTGTTCCAAGGCCTTGGTGGTAGCCATATTTATATCTCTTAGTTCGGCATTCTGCTTTTGGATCTTAAGAGCTGTTGATTTAAACTTTTCTTTGATTGTTTGGGCTTGCTCGAGTTCTACCCTAAGGGCCTGCACCTCTTCGTCTTCCTCCGGTGCCTCAACTTCCTCCCTTTTTGCGGTTCTCAAACTCGGGAGCCAATCCAAACCTTGCATGTGGGCTCTCAACCACTTACGGTAGCCACCGATGGGCCCATTGTTACTTCCTCTGAGTTCTTTGTCCTTTTTTTGCACCATCTCCCACGCCTTGCGGACCTTCTGAAGTGCCTCCACGTTGGTCTTATTGAAGCCTCGTGCAATAATAGGCGCGAGCTCTTCCTCTAGTTCTGCCCCTCTCATAGGGTAGCCAAGTTGCCTTATAGCAAGAACGGAATTGTAGCTGATGCAACCCCTCGTCCCCATCAAGGGAACATTCGGAAATCCTCCGCACGAAATAAGAACTCCGGTTCTTCCTTCTTTCCATCGAGGGAACCAGTTGACAGATGCTCATTCTCTGTTTGCTAAGAGTTGGTCCCAATTCACCCTTCCTTTCTCTGTGCATGAACGGTGGCTTTCTAACGGGCAGGCATGCCTCACCTCTTGGCGAAAAAGGTGTGAAACCAACCATACATAAAGAGCAGGAGTACAACAAACAATCCTTGTATTGCTCTTTTCACATCTTCGGTCGAAGGTGTCATATAGGTCGGCTAGCATAGCGACAACCGGGCTTTCCTTGTGGTTATGATAGACGAGAAAAGCGTCGATCACTGCCAGGTCCACCAACCCATCCACATTCGGAAAGAGGACTTCTCCGAAAATCAACAGTGCGAGAATATCTATGAACGGGGCCCACTCGCCTTTACCTGCCAAGATTCTTGCTTTTGCCTCCAAACATTTTCTCGATATTCCAACCACCCCATTTTCGACTTGCTTTTGGCGGTCTAATTCTTGCGCCGAGATTTGGACTATCTTGGAAATTCTAGCTAATGAGGGATAGAACCCTGAGAAGAGGTATGGTTTCCTTCCCCCTAGAGGGAATCCTAGGATCTCTTCAAATTCTTCTTCCATAGGTGATAGCTGGAAGTCCCCAAAGGTGAAGCACCTCAACGGCTGATCATAATACTAGGTGAGGGAGGCAATGACCTCTATGGAGACTTCTACCATGGCTAGGTCCTAGATTTTACCGTAAGCTTTGCGAAAAGCTTGCCGCTGGAGCTGACCCATCAACTGCCCTAACTCATTTAGATTGGTGATCCCTAGGCTCTTGACCTTGACTTGATAGAACCTCTTTTTAAGCAAAGGCATTTGACTTGATCCCATGTTTTACTAAAGTGAACAAAAATCGGTGCGAATCAAAACTCCGACATCTCTCATGGGTGGAATCGATGAATGCATGAAGAAATGCATATGACACAGATGCAATTTATGAATATGGGAGCCCGAGAAATTGTCTCCTTCTTAGATGCAATGTCTTGGGGTAGCAAAGTGCCCAACGTATGTATTTAAAAAGGTGACACGGACCCTCCGTTGGTTTGTTAAAGAGAGGCGATCAAGATAGAATCCGTGCGTGATGCATATGCGAAAGGCGCAACACAGGAATGTACATAGTATGACAATATTCACAAAATATAAGCAAAAGGGTACATGACACTTATGCATGGCAGTGTGAAAAATGGCACGCAGCGTGTCCGCTCCGTGCCCCTATTCAAAGGACCTATATGGGAGAGAGCTAAAAAGGTTTTTAGTGATAATCCGCAAGGTGGTCATATCTCTCTTGATGGTCTCTAGAGGTATCATCCTCTTCGAAGAACATATTGCAGCAGTAGGGACTACTAGCAACAATATGTTATCAAAGAGAAAAACTCTAGATGAGGGTTCACTGTAACCAAGCAAGTCGGAGACCTAGCATGATCACAGATTCACCTCCACTCCTTATGTTCCCACGAACCCGGGTATAGGGCCCTTTTTTTTTCAAATCACCGTGCGTGCAAATAGTGTTTGTGTTTGTGTGCATCAAATGAAAATATTTACCTCATGCATACATTTTAAAACACACTAAAAGCATCAAAGAGTTATACACAAGAACATAAGGAAAATAAAGGGAAACCAACAAATGAGGATGTCATGATAAAACTTTGCACAAGATTAAATGGCCTAACTCTCAAAAAATAGTCTCCAGTGGAGTCGCCAACTGTCGCAACCTACCCTTCGGCGGGAGGGCGACGCGTGACTCGTGGGTGCGTGTTCCAAGAAAGGAATACGCGCGGAGTCGCCACCAATGTTTATTTGAGGAAAACATCAGAAAAACCAGAAAAGACATGATCTACGAATTTTAATGAAAGGTTCGGGAGTTGTATTTACGCACGGGGAAGGTATTAGCACCCCACACGTCCATCACAAGAGACGACAGCCTTTAATCAAATGTGCAAATATGACTTCAATTTATGTTATCTTCCCTTTTTACATTCTTATGTCTTTTTATATTTTTATCTTTTTGTGGTCGACAAGGGTGTTTCCCTTTGCTCCTACGTATTCCTCAATTGTGATGAGAAAATCAGACCTACGTAGTTCTTTCGTGAACAAAGCGTTTTGGTTAAGTTATTTTTTTTATCCTTTTTTGCAAGATATGTTTCTATTGAATGAAAGGTCATTTAAGGCGTTGGACCATTAGACAATCTTTCGATTCTTTTGAAAAGTGAGAAAACATCAAGGCATTGGACCATTAATGATTTCTTTATTTTTGAAAGAGGTAACAAAGTTACATATTGATTATAGGCTTTTTAGAAATCAACACTTAACCAATAAAAGTGGAAAAGACCATTTCAAGGCGTTGGACCTTTGAAAATGACTTTTTTAGGCGTTGACAAAAAGTTTGGTTTATGAATTGATTTTAGCCTTAGTTTCACTTTGGTTATTAGTCAATTCAATTAAGAAAGAAAAATCCCAAAGAGAAACGTCCGATTGATTTTTTTGTTTTATTTTTCTAAAACATATTTTTTGATTATTATATTATTATTTTACCTCTTTTTGGTTTCCAACGTGGTTACAGCATGACCAAACGGTCGGATTTCATTTTAACAGAAATTAACGGATATTACAATTCAAATGATCGGTGGAAATTTATTTTATTTTTTTATTAGGGGAGAAAATGACTTAAGTAAATGACTAAAGCACGTCAAAAGGGGGTACGAAAAGTAAATGAAATGAAAATAAAAGCACGTGAAAACAAATGAGGACCACTATGGGTACATAAAATGAATTGAAAAGTTCGATTTCGGGAACTTACCGGTTGAAGATCGAAGAACGACGAAGAAGGAACGAAGAACGTCGAAGAACGATTGAAAATCTTCGCGAAATCACCCACGGAAACATTACGGAAGCGCCTCGGCTTGGATTTTCTTAACCGAAACAATTTTTTTCACTAATTTCAAGTGATCTCGAAATACTAGGAGGGCTGAACATTTTTCTCCTTCACTCCTCCCCCTATTTATAGGAAAATAGGGGAGGAGCTTGCAACCCAGCTCGCCCAGGCGAGCTAGGTTGCTTCCTCCAGAAGCAACCGCCTTCTGGAGGAACATCCTGGAAGGCCCTAGTGTGCCAGGTTGCTATTTGAACCCCCATTTTTACTAAATACACCCCACTTGCTCTTTTTTTGGTGATTCTTTTTCCGTAAAGTTACGGAAACTTACGAATCATCCCTTTTTTGCCTTTCGGAATGTTATGGAACTTTACGGATTGCGCACTAACAATTCCTTATAATTTCTGGCATATCACGGAACTTCATGGATTGTGCTACGACGCTTTTCTTTTGGCTTCCGGCATGTCTCGAAACTTCACAAATTGCCTAATGATGGGTGCCAAATACCTCGAAGTGGTCAAACGAAGGTCGCATCCCAACAACGGATGGTCCCTGAACGAAATTAGGGTATGACAGGTATTTCTGCCTGCCCCTAACTTCACGGGTTAGTAATGACAAAGTTTGATTACGCAGAAGACGATGTAAATCTCTGTGTGTCAACGGGCTCGTTGGCCGCGATTGACAAACGGTGCAGAAGATGATGTCAGTCTTTGCATGCTGTCGTACTCTGGTTCTGACGGATAGCAAAAGAATGTTTATACGGATAATCACTTGGGTATTTCCGCCTGCCACCTATCTTCACGGGTTAGTAATTGACAGAGATTGACTACGCGGAAGACGATGTAAATCTCCGCATGTCAACAGGCTCATTGGCCGCGATTGGCTAAGGGTGCAGAAGACGACGTTAGTCTCTGCATGCTATCATGCTCTCAGTCAGATGGATAGCAAAAGAATGTTTAAACGGATAACCACTTGGGTATTTCCGCCTGCCCCCTAACTTCACGGGTTAGTAACGACAGAGATTGACTGTGCGAAAGACGAGGTAAATCTTCGCGTGTCAACGGGCTCGTTGGCCGTGATTGACAAAAGGTGTAGAAGACGACGTTAGTCTCTGTGTGTCAAAGGGCTCGGATGGCGATTGACAAAGGGTGTAGAAGACGACGTTAGTCTCTGCATGCTATCGTGCTCTGGGTCTCATGGATTGCAAAAGAATGTTTATAGGGATAACCACTTGGGTATTTCCGCCTGCGCCCAACTTCACGGGTTAGTAATGACAGAGTTTGATTATGCGGAAGAGGATGTACATCTCCGTGTGTCAACGGGCTCGTTTGCCGCGATTGAAAAACGATGCAGAAGATGACGTTAGTCTCTACATGTTGTCGTGCTCTGGGTCTGATGGATAGCAAAAGAATGTTTATAGGGATAACCACTTGGGTATTTCCGCCTGCCACCTATCTTCACGGGTTCGTAATGATAGAGATTGACTGCGTGGAAGACGTGGTAAATTTCCGCGTTTCAATGGGCTCAGACCGCGATTGGCAAAGGGTGCAGAAGACGACGTTAGTCTCTACATGCTATCGTGCTCTAGGTCTGATGGATAGCAAAAGAATGTTTATGCGGATAACCACTTGGGTATTTTCGCCTGCCCCCTAGCTTCACGGGTTAGTATTGACAGAGATTGACTCTGCAGAAGACGATGTGAATCTCCGCATGTCAACAGGGTCGTTGGCCGCGATTGACAAATGGTGCAGAAGACGACATTAGTCTCTGCATGCTATCGTGCTCTAGGTCTGATGTATAGCAAAAGAATCTTCATACGGATAACCACTTGAGTATTTTCGCCTGCCACCTAACTTCATGGGTTAGTAATGACAGAGATTGAATGCGCGGAAGATGACGTAAATCTCCGCGTGTCAACAGACTCGTTGGCCTCGATTGACAAAGGCTGCAAAAAACAACGTTAGTCACTGCCTGGTCTCGTGCTCTGGGTCTGATGGATAGCAAAAGAATGTTTATGCGGATAACCACTTGGGTATTTTCGCCTGCCCTCTAACTTCACGAGTTAGTATTGATAGAGACTGACTGCGTGGAAGACGACGTAAATCTCCGCGTGTCAACAGGCTTGTTGGCCGCGATTGACAAAGGGTGCAGAAGACGACGTTAGTCTCTGCATGCAATCATGCTCTGGGTCTGATGGATAGCAAAAGAATGTCTATACGGATAACCACTTGGGTATTTCCGCCTGCCCCCTAACTTCACGGGTTAGTAATGACAGAGATTGACTGCACGGAAGACGACGTAAATCTCTGCGTGCCAACGGGCTCGTTGCCCGTGATTGACCAAGGGTGTAGAAGAGGACGTTATTTTCTGCGTGTCAACGGGCTCAGACCGTGCTTGACAAAGGGTGCAGAAGACGACGTTAGTCTATGCGTTTCAACGGGCATAGACCGCGATCGAAAAAGGGTGTAGAAGACGACGTTTGTCTCTGCATGCTATCGTGCTCTGGGTCTGATGGATAGCAAAAGAATGTTTATAGGGATAACCACTTGGGTATTTCCGCCTGCCCCTAACTTCACAGGTTAGTAATGACAGAGTTTGATTATGCGGATGACGATGTAAATCTCCGTGTGTCAACAGGCTCGTTGGCCGCGATTGACAAATGGTGATGAAGATGATGTTAGTCTCTGCATGCTGTCGTGCTCTGGGTCTGATGGATAGCAAAAGAATGTTTATAGGGATAACCACTTGGGTATTTCCGCCTGCCACCTATGTTCACGGGTTAGTAATGATAGACATTGACTGCACGGAAGACGACGTAAATCTCCGTGTGTCAATGGGCTCGTTGGCCGCGATTGACAAAGGGTGCAGAAGACGACGTTAGTCTCTGCATGCTATCGTGCTCTGGGTCTGATGGATAGCAGAAGAATGTTTATGCGGATAAGCACTTGGGTATTTTCGTCTGCCCCCTAACTTCATGGGTTAGTATTGACAGAGATGGACTGCGCGGAAGACGACGTAATTCTCCGCATGTCAACAGGCTCGTTGGTCGTGATTGACCAAGTGTGCAGATGATGATGTTAGTCTCTGCGTGTCAACAGTGTCGGATCGTGCTTGACAAAGGGTGCAGAAGAGGACCTTAGTCTCTGCGTGTCAACGGGCTCGAACTGTGATTGATAAAGGGTGCAGAAGACGACGTTAGTCTCTGCATGCTATCGTGCTCTAGGTCTGATGGATAGCAAAAGAATGTTTAAACGGATAACCACTTGGGTATTTCCGCCTACCCCCTAACTTCACGGGTTAATAATGACAGAGATTGACTGCGCGGAAGACGAGGTACATCTGCGCGTGTAAACGGGCTCGTTGACCGCGACTGACCAAGGATGCAGAAGACGATGTTACTCTCTGCGTGTCACGGGCTCGGACCACGCTTGACAAAGTTTGCAGAAGGCAACATTAGTCTCTGCGTGTCAATGGGCTCGGATCGCGATTGACAAAGGGTGCAGAAGTGATGTGCCATCATTTTCTTCTATTTTCTAAACCCTTTTTGCACCATTTTAATTACGGATTGGTCTTAATTGTCAATTAATTAGGCAGTTTTATTATTTGGGCTCATTTATCTAATTTGATGTTTTTAATCTAATTTCAAGAATTAATGAAACATTGTGCTTAATCTGGATTTTGGTTGTGGACTTGAAGAGGGAAAATAAAGCAGCGCTTACCTTAGTTAAATTCTGATTAGGAAATTTCGCAATTTTTATTTTATGTGGTTCGGTGTTTATTTCGTTTTTGGTCAGAGTATTGTAATAGGGCCCAGTGACTTTGAGTGACTCCTTTTAAATAGCAGCCTTGGGATTCGTGCAGAGGAGGCTGTGAGACTATTATTCAGAGCTTAGGGTTTATAGTTTTGAAGTTTTTCTGTTCTAATGCTACTGTTTCGTTCTTAATGCAATTTTCAATTTCCTGCTCCTAATTACAATTTCGTTCTTGTTTCTTCTTCTACTTTCATTTACGTTTCTGTTTTCATTTTTTCGTTTCTGTCTCATTTACGTTTTTGTTCATCTACGTTTCTGTTTCTTTACATTTCTGCTTCATGTTTCATTTACGTTTTCTGTTTGAATCTATGGAAGGCTAAATATTCTGGTGTTGTTTCCTTCTGAGGACGAAGCCCAACTCTCTTTGAGGTTTCGTTTATAATGTGGTTCCCTGGTAGTTTTCCCTTCACCAGTTAACCCAAATTCGTGAACATTAATCAGTGCACGCTTCGTGTTCGATTAATTGCCTCTGAGCCTAACTTGCGTTCATGCTTAATGGACGAAGGGCTAACTGGTGTATGTGGTGCCTAATCACGTATTGATAACCCTAAGTTGATTTTCGCTTAGTAAATTGAAATAGGGTTGGATTAAGTGGTTAACTGTTAGGGACGAATTCTCCATAACCCAGGATAAGAGAACGAATTCTGAATCAGAGGAAACAACCCATTTTTAATATTATTAGTTTCGTATTCCAGTTTACTTGTTCTGCTCCTTAAATCACAAAACAAACAACCCCCCCCAATCGTTACTGCTACTGCAAGTATATTATGAACATTTGGTTTATCATTGCTCGTTAGGAAACGACCTAGGATCACTTCCTAGTTACTGCATTATCATGTTTATTTGATTCGGGTACGGCCTCGATCAAGAAGACGACGTTAGTCTTTGCATGCTATCGTGCACTGGGTCTGATGTATAGCAAAAGAATCTTTATACGGATAACCACTTGGGCATTTCCGCCTGCCCCTTAACTTCACGGGTTAGTAATGACAGAGATTGACTTCGCGGAAGACGAGGTAAATCTTCGTGTGTCAACGGGCTCGTGTGCTGCAATTGACAAAGGGTGCAGAAGAAGACGTTAGTCTCTGCGTGTCAACGGGCTTGGACCGCGATTGACAAAGGGTGCAGAAGACGACATTAGTCTCTGCATGCTATCGTGCTCTAGGTCTGATGGATAGCAAAAGAATGTTTATGCGGATAACCACTTTGGTATTTTTGCCTGCCCCCTAACTTCACGGGTTAGTATTGACAGAGGTTGACTGCGCGGAAGACGACGTAAATCTTCGAGTGTCAACGGGTTCGTTGGCCGCGATTGACAAAGGGTGCAGAAGACGACGTTAGACTCTACAAGCTATCTTGCTCTAAGTCTAATGGATAGCAAAAGAATGTTTATACGAATAACCACTTAGGTATTTTCGCCTGCCCCCTAACTTTATGGGTTAATAATGACAGAGATTGATTGCGCGGAAGACGAGGTAAATCTCCGCGTGTAAACGGGCTCGTTGGTCGCGACTGACCAAGGGTGCAGAAGATGATGTTACTCTCTGCGTGTCATCGGGCTCGTTGGCCGTGATTGACAAAGGGTGCAGAAGACGACGTTAGTCTCTGCATGCTATCATGCTCTGGGTCCGATGGATAGCAAAAGAATGCTTATGCGGATAACCACTTTGGTATTTTCGTCTGCCCCCTAACGTCACAGGTTAGTATTGACAGAGATTGACTGCGCGGAAGACGACATTAATCTCCGCGTGTCAAAGGGCTTGTTGGCCGTGATTGACAAAGGGTGTAGAAGACGACATTAGTCCCTGCATGCTATCATGCTCTGGGTCTGATGGATAGCAAAAGAATGTTTATGCGGATAACCACTTTGGTATTTTCGCCTACCCCCTAACTTCACAGGTTAGTATTGACAGAGATTGACTGCGTGGAAGATGACATAAATCTCCGAGTGTCAACGGGTTCGTTGGCCGCGATTGGCAAAGGGTGCAGAAGACGACGTTAGTCCCTGCATGCTATTGTGCTCTGGGTCTGATGGATAGCAGAAGAATGTTTATGCGGATAACCACTTGGGTATTTTCGCCTGCCCCCTAATTTCATGGGTTAGTATTGACAGAGATTGACTGCGCGGAAGACGACGTAAATCTCCGCGTATCATCGGGCTCGTTGGCCGCGATTGATAAAGGGTGCAGAAGACGACGTTAGTCGCTGCATGCTATCATGCTCTGGGTCCTGTGGATAGCACCACAGGTACATAGAATGAATTGAAAAGTTGGATTTGGGGTACTTACCGGTTGAAGACCGAAGAACAATGAAGAATGAACGATGAATGACGAAGAACGGTTGAAAATCTTTGCGAAATCACCCACGGAAACGTTACGGAAGCGCCTCGGCTTGAATTTTCTTCACGGAAACAATTTTCCTTAGCAATTTCAGGTGAATACAAAGTGCCAAGAAGGCTGAACCCTTTCCTTCTTCACTCTTCCCTCTATTTATAGCAAAATAAGGGAGGAGCTTGCCACCCAGCTCGCCCAGGTGAGCCAGGTTGGTTCCTCCAGAAGCAACCGCCTTCTGGAGGAAGAATCTGGATGGCCCAAGTGGGCCTGATTGCTATTTGCACCCCCTTTTTTTTTTTTACTAAATACACCCCTTTGCTTTTTTGGTGATCTTTTTCCGTAACGCTACGAAACTTTACGAATTTCGTAATGATACTTGTTTTCTTTCCGTAAGGTTACAAAACCTTACGGATCATGTAATTACTCCTTTTTTAGCTTTCAAAAAGTTATGGAAACTCACGGATTGCGTGACAATACTTCCTTTTGATTTTCGGCACGCTACGAAATTTCACGGATTGTGTAACGACGCTTCCTTTTGATTTCTGGCATGCCTCAGAACTTCACATATTGTGCAACAAAGGGTGTCAAGTACCACGAAGCAGTTAATCAAAGGTTGCATGCCATCAAACAATAGTCCCCAGATGAAATTAGGGTATGACAATCCTTAATCAGTTCAACCACTTAATCCAACCCTAAATTAAATTACTAAGCGAAAATTAACATAAGGCTGTCATTATGTGATTAAACAACACAGACACCAATTAATCATGAACGAAACTGATCATTAAGCATGAATGTAAATTAAGCGCAGAGACAATTAATCAAGCACTAAACATGCATGGATTAATAGCAACAAATACAAAGTAATTGGTGAAGAGAAAAAACTGATCAGTATTCAATAGTAATAACAAAAACTCAAAGACAACTGTGCTTGATCCTCAAGAGAAAACAATGTTGGAGACTTAGTCTTCCATTAATCAGTAGAAACGAAACTGTAGATTGAAGCCGAAACGAAATTGCAGAAAACAAATTTTATTCTACGTGAACAGTGTGCATGAACAGTAATAAAAATTGGAATTCTAAAATCCTAGAATTATTCTCCTCTCCGAAAAAAAAACTGCCTAAACTAAAACCTTGGTGCTATTATATAGGTCCTCAGCCTCAACGCTCACAAATCTATTTTTAAGTCCAAGCCCATAAATGAAATAAAATAAAATCTGGACAAGATAAGATAAGATTGGATGAAATAAAATCTGGACGAAATAAAATCTAGATGGAATAAAATCTGGATAAAATAAAATCTAGATAGAATAAAATCTGGATAAGATAAGATTTGCTAAAATAAAGTTGTTATTATTATTATTATTATTATTATTATTATTATTATTATTATTATTATTATTATTATTATTATTATTATTGTTAGTTAAACAAGTCGGCTTGTCAAACTTAACAAGCTTTTTTTATAGTTTGAGCTTGGCCTTTTTATCTAAAAAGGCTTTTTGAAAAGTTTGAGTTTGACCTTTATAGTAAACAAGTCGAGTCAAGCCAAACTTTACATAGGCCAAGCCAAAGGCCCTCGACAAGCTGCTCGGCTCATTTCCACCCCTATGCACAGTTGAAGTATTGCGAATTTTTACGCAGGACATGGGGTTGAATCAATTTGGATTTTCAACATGGTCCATGACATCTTTGTCAAGGTGAAACTGGAAGTAACAAGGACATCAATAGTCCTAAATGTGTTTGACAGTAGACGAAGCAACAATGTAACATGATCCATCTTTTGCACCAATTTTTGCAAGATGGTTACTTCCATACTTCAACTTGACTTGATGAACCTTTTCGTAAAAGCACGAGATTGGTTTAACCCTATAATCCAAGGAAGGGAAATTCTGATCACCAATACTTCAAAAACATTTCATAGGGATGAAAGACTTGGGAATACTTATGCTATGCATGGAAAATGTAATTATGAAATTGAGATTCCCAAAGAAACATCTTTTCTTAGTTAACCATGCATTAGGTACTAGGTTCAATCATTTTGTTTTTAAGTGAAACGGGTTTATGATCCCAACATGGTTGGCTCATGGTACCTAACACATGCAACTAAGAATGCAGTGTGAATTTTCACGCTTCCTTTTTTTGTTTTTGTTTTGCAGAGGAAAACGCAAGGATCATGCATGAGTAAACATGAAAACAAATGGTATGCAAAAAACATGTTAGATGCAGATGCATGGTGATGAGGTGACTTATGCAAAATGCAATGCATGAATATGGTAAGTGATAAATGCAGGAACAATATGTCCATTACGATGCCATGAAGAGATGCTTATGCGGTGCATGATATGAATGCATTTACGGACACGGGAGACCGAAAAATCATCTTTTCTTACTTGCGCATTTGGGGGCGCAGTGCCCCATGTATGCAGTTAAGAAGGTGATATGGACCTTGCAGCTTCCCGTGACAAAAGACGAGACCAACATACAACGCGTGTGTGATGACATGACGCAGACGTGCAAAACCAATACACGGGGATGTACACAGTATGACAATATCCTCAAATAATCATACAATAAAGGCATACATGACATTTAGGTTATATGCATGACAGTGTTTAAAAAGGCACACAGCGTGTTTGCTTCGTGCCCCTATTTTAGGGACCTACACAGGAGGAACTAAAAGGCTTTTAGTGATAATTCCCAAGGTGGTCATATCTCTCTTGACGGTTTCTAGAGGTATCATCCCCTTCGAAAAAACATATTGCGGCAGTAGGGACTACCAGCAACAATATGTTATCAAAGAGAAAAACTCTAGATGAGGGTTCACTGTTATCAAGTAAGTCGGAGACCTAGCATGACCACAGATTCACCTCCACTCCTTATGTTCCCATGGACCCGGGTATAGGGCCCCTTTTTCAATTCACCATGTGTGCAAATAGTGTTGGTGTTTGTGTGCATCAAATGAATAAATATCTATCTCATGCATACATTTCAAAAACACACTAAAAGCATCAAAGAGTTATATACAAGAACGTAAGAGAAATAAAAGGAAACCAGCAAAAGAGGAAGTCATGATATTGCACGAGATTAGAAGGCCTAACTCTCTAAAAACAGTCCCCAATGGAGTCGCCAACTATCACAAACTACCGTTCGGCGGGAGGGCGATGCGGGGCTCACGGGTGCGTCTTCCATTGGAGGAAAATGCGCGGAGTCGCCACCAACGTTTATTCGAGGAAAACGTCAGAAAAACCGGAAAGGTGTGATCTACGAACTTTAAGTGTGAAAGGTTTGGGAGTTGTATTTACGCACGACGAAAGTATTAGCACCCCACGCGTCCGTCACAAGGGACAACAGCCTTTAATCGAGTGTGCAAACATGACTTCGATTTGTTTTATTTTCTCTTTTATGCTTTTAATGTCTTTTTATGCCTTTTATATTTTTTATCTTTTTGTGGTCGACAAGGGTGTTTCCCTTGCTCCTACGTATTCCTCAATTGTGGTAAGGAAATCAGACCTACGTAGTTCTTTGAGAACTAAACATTGGTTAAGTTATTTTTATCTTTTTTTTTGCAAGATATATTCTGACCAATACAAAAAGTTGTTTTACGGCGTTGGACCATTTAAACGATCTTTCAATTCTTTTGAAAGGAGAGAAAACATTAAGGCATTGGACCATTAATGATCTCTTGGTTTCTTTGAAAGTAGTGACAAAGTTATGTGTTGGCTTTAGGCTTTCAAAAGTCTACGTTTAACCAATAAAAGCAAAAAAGACCATTTAAGGTGTTGGACCTTAAAATGGTTTTTAGGTGATTTTTATGGACAAAGCTTGATTTGTGAGTTGATTTTAGCCTTAGTTTCACTTTGGTTATTAGTCAATTCAAATTAAGAAAAATCCCAAAGAAAAGCGTCCGATTGATTTTTTGGATTATTTTATTCAAAGGTATTTTTGATTATTTTATTATTATTTTGCCTCTTTTGGTTTTAAACGTGGTTACGGCGTGAAAGATCGGTTGGATTTTATTCTAACAGAGATTAAAAGATATTACAACTCAAATGATCGGTGGAAATTCATTTTATTATTGATTAGTCGAGAAAACGTCTTAAATAAATGGTTAAAGCACGTCAAAAGGGGGTATGGAAAGAAAACGAAATAAAAATAAAAGCACGCGAAATAAGTGGGGACCACTAAGGGCACATAGAATGAATTGAAAAGTTCGATTTCAGGAACTTACCGGTTGAAGACCGAAGAACGACGAAGAACGATGAAGAACGGTGGAAAATCTTCACCAAATCGCTCACGGAAACGTCTCGAAAGCGTTACGAAAGTGCCTCGGCTTGGATTTTCTTCACGAAAACAATTTTTCTCACTAATTTCAAGAGAATCCTAAATACCAGAAGGGCTTAACGAAATTACTCTGCCCTCTTTCCCCTATTTATAGGGGAAAAGAGGGAGGTGGTTGCCGCCCAGCTCGCCCAGGCGAGCTGGGTTGCTTCAACCAGAAGGCACCGCCTTCTGTTGGAACACCCTGGAAGGCCCAAGTGGGCCTGGTTACTATTTGCAAACCCCTTTTGCTTTTTTTGCTGATTCTTTTTTCGTAACGTTATGGAAATTTACGGATTATGTAACGACACTTGTTTTCTTTCCGTAATGTCGCGAAACTTTACAGATTACGCAACAATGCTTCCTTTCGACTTCTGGCATGTCGCGGAACTTCACGGATTGCCTAACAATGTTTCCTTTCGTCTTCCGGCATGTCGCGGAACTTCACGGATTGCCTAACGATGGGTGTTAAGTACCTCAAAGCAGTCAAGCGAAGGTTGCATGCCTCCAAACATATGGTCCCCGGACGAAATTAGGGTATGACACACTCACTAATCATAGAGGCTCGGTGGTGAATACAGTGGAAGAATGGGAGTCTCAGGGGCTGAAGCAGATATGGAATGTGTCAACCTCCAGGCAGTTCATATTGGAAGCATTGCACATGGTTGGTATGATTGACCTTGATGGTGACAAAGGAGATTCTTGTTTAATGCATCCAGGCATATCGCACGATGTGGAGACATGTCCAATAGAGGAGGAGCTCCTACAAGGAATGAGGAACAGGGGGCATATTGAAGTCTGCAGTACGAAGAAAGGGGAAGGAGATGTATGTATGTAGTCAGATGACAAAAACTCGAGTAAGCCCAAGCCTTTGGTGATCCACTTCACCAGGGACGTCACCACTCAGAGGCCCCGAGGCTTCCAGCCCTTTACATTTAAGATGCCTGCGCCCTTCCCTTATAAAAGTGATAAGGCAGTGCCATGGAAATATGCCGCACAAGGGTCCGACGGAAGAAAGGATGAGTCCGTGATACGTGTTAAGGAGGACCTGTCATCCGCTAAAGTTACAAATATTTCTGGTACAATGTCATGACTCGTAATGGATGGATCTTCGTTGCACCTAAGCTACCAGTACAATCAAAAGACAAAGGGAAGGCGAAGGCGGATATAGGCGAGAGAGGTAAGGTGGCCTGACCCCGATTGACAAGGTCCCTGTTGGAAAGATCACAGAGGAAGAAGACGACTTTAGCAAGAAAGAGATATCAGTCAAGGAGGAGACCGAGTTCCTAAGGATCATTCAACAAAGTGAGTTCAAGGTGATTGAACAATTGAATAAAACTCCAGCTAGGATCTCTCTGTTGGGGCTACTCATGAACTCCGAGCCTCTTCGGGCACTATTGGTCAAAATTTTGAATGAAGCCCATGTAGCGCAAGACATATTAGTGGAGGGCTTCGGGGGCTTAGTCAACAACATCACTGCCAACAATTACCTTACTTTTGCCGATGAGGAGATACCATTCGAAGGCAAGGGACACAACAAAGCCTTGCATGTGTCCGTCAAATGCTTCGACCATATAATGGCCAAAGTGATCATTGGCAATGGTTCTTCCCTCAACGTCATGCCTAAAACTACATTGGATAAGCTGCCTTTTAATGCGTCACACATGAGGCTGAGCTTGATGTAAGCTCCATTGGAGCTTGTAGGCCTAGGATCTTCTTCATCAATGGATTCCTTTGCTTCTTGGAAGATGAATGGAAATGGAATGGAGAAGGAAGAGAGAGAGGAGATGCCACTTCAAGGAGAAGATGAGTCAAGAAGAAGCTCACCACCATAGGAGGCCATGGATAAGAGCTTGGAGGAAGAAGGAGATGAATGAAGGGAGAAGGAGAGAAGAGCACGAAATTTTGTGCTCTAAAAGAGCTCTGAAATCTGAAGTTTAATTTTCAAATGATCAAAGTTGAAAATGCACACACATGACCTCTATTTATAGCCTAAGTGTCACACAAAATTGGAGGGAAATTTGAATTTATATTCAAATTTCACTTGAATTTGAAATTGAATTTGTGGAGCCAAATTTTGGATCCAAAATTTCACTAATTATGATTAGTGAATTTTAGCTATGGTTCAGTCCACTAATCCAAGATCAAGTCCAAGATTCTCCACTAAGTGTGCTTAGGTGTCATGAGGCATGTAAAGCATGAAGGACAAGCACAAAGTGTGATTATATGATGTGGCAATGGGGTGTAGTAAGCAAATACTCACCTCCCCATCTAAAATTTAATTGGATTAGACTTCTCCCAATTCAATTAAATTTATTTCTCAACACACACATCAAATATTCACTTAATGCATGCAAAATTACAAAACTACCCCTAATACAAAAACTAGTCTAGGTGCCCTAAAATACAAGGGCTGAAAAATCCTACATTTCTAGGGTATCCTACCTACATTATGGAGCCCTAAATACAAGACCCAAAAATAATGAAATCCTAATCTAATATGTACAAAGATAAGTGGGCTCATACTTAGCCCATGGGCCCAAAATCTACCATAAGGCTTATGAGAACCTTAGGGCATTCTCTTGTATCTCTGGCCCAATCTTCTTGGAGTCTTTTATCCAATGCCCTTGGGGGGTAGGATTGCATCATTCCCTCCCCCTTGAAAAGGATTTGACCTCAAATCCATAGGTTCTTGAAACTCAGGGATTCTTTCCTCAACACCTGTAAAAAGAATAAAAACATATGTATTAGTGATGTTGGGTATGTTAGAGTAGGGTAAGGACTGAAAACCCATTTCCTGACCATCTTCCCATGAGAGAACATAGTTCCTCACCAACTCAATGAGTGGTGCTACAAGTATAGAAAAATATGGGACAAACCTTTTGCAAAAGTTTGTTAAGTCATTGAAGCCCCAAATTTCCCTTATACATGGTGGAGTAGGCCACTCAGGAATGACCTTTATTCTCTTAGGGTCCATGGGAAGCCCTTGATCACTATTTAAAAAGTTAAGTAAAGTAATGGAATAAAACATACCTTTTTCTTTATTTTCATGTTGATTATTCCTACAAAAAATTATGACAAACCTAAGGTGTCCCATATGAGCACCTAAGTTTGTATTGAAACAAAAAATAAGAACAAACCTACCTAATGAGTCCCTATGTACACAAATCATGAAGATGTTGGATGCATGAGTGATTTTACAAAGGAGGGTTGCACCACTCAACACATTCATCATACCATCTATCATAGGGATTTGGTGCCTCATAATACTTATTTTGGGCACCAACAAAGCATAAGGATTTAAGCTCTTACGAACCAAACCCTCATCCAACAACTCCTTTACTTAAGGAATAACCTCAAGTTCAAGAGGTATGGCGGTGCTAAGGGATGTTTCCCTTGATAGGAGAAGGTAGAAAGATTGTTTAAGAAGGAATGCTCTTTTGATATCACATTTTGTTGCAAAATGATTTTCCTTCTGAACAATCTTCTTGGAGGAATCCTTTTCCTCTTTTTCCTTCTCCTTGGCCTTTGAAGACAAGGCCTTACTATCCTTCTTTTTCTTTTGGTTTTCTAATTTTTCTTTCTCATCCCTCTTATCTTTCATAGTTAGTTGATCCTTGGCCACCTGTGAAGGTGTTTGAGGATGCAACACAAATTTAGTGCCAAGATGGGTGAGGGTAATCTCATTAGTTAGGCCATTGTAAATGATCTTCCTATCAAATTTCCATGGCCTTCCTAAAGGAATATGCCCTGCCTCCATGGGAACTATATCACAATTAAATTCATCCTTATATGCCCAGGTAAGCCTTGGCGGCCGTTTTCCTCCTGAGTGGAAATATCTTGTACAAGAGGAACCATGACATGGTGCTGTTTCGGTGTGTGGTTGCAAGAGAGGCCGAACAAATGCTAATAGAGGTGCATGATGGATCCTTTGGTACGTATGCCAATGGACATGCCATGGCCCAAAAGATTTTGAGAGCGGGGTATTACTAGCTCACTATGGAGAGCGATTGTTGTGTTCATGTGAGAAAATGCCATAAGTGTCAGACCTTCGCTGATAATGTTAATGCTCCACCTGTACCATTGAATGTGTTGGCAACACCGTGGCCTTTCTCAATGTGGGGCATAGACGTGATCAAGGCCATCGAACCCAAGGCTTCAAATGGGCATCGCTTCATTTTAGTTGCCATTGATTACTTCACCAAATGGGTGGAAGCAACTTCATATGCTAGCGTGACTAGAAATGTGGTGATTAGATTCATTAAGAAAGAGATAATTTGCTGATATGGGTTGCCCAAAAAGATCATCACCAATAATGCCACCAATTTAAACAACAAGATGATGAAGGAAATGTGTGAGGATTTCAAAATCCAACACCATAATTTCACGCCTTATCAGCCAAAGATAAATGGGGCAGTTGAGGCTGCCAATAAAAACATCAAGAAAATTGTTCAGAAAATGATCGTGTCATACAAGGATTGGCACGAGATGCTCCCCTTTGCATTGCATGGTTATCGAACTTTTGTGCGCTCATCTACTAGGGCAACCCCTTTTTCTTTGGTGTACAAGATGGAAGTTATGCTCTCGTTTGAGGTAGAGGTTCCTTCTTTGAGAATCCTAGCAGAGTCAGGATTGGAAGAATTAAAGTGGGCCCAAGCACGCTTTGATCAGTTAAATCTTATCGAAGGTAAGAGATTGGCCACCATGAGCCATGGGCGACTATATCAAAGCAGAGTGAAAAATACTTTCGACAAGAGGGTGTGCCTGCATAAGTTCAGCGAAGAGGACCTTGTTCTAAAGAAAGTGTCACAGGTTCAAAAGGATCATAGAATAAGGCTTTCTCGGGAGGAGCATTGTTGCTTATGAACATGGATGGCAAAGAGTTGCCTTCGCCTATGAATTCCAACATCATCAGGCGGTATTACGAGTGATGCTTGGGGCAATTTGAAGACTCAATGTTTGGGCTTCCTCAAGGACTCATTTGGATCTCTGAGTCTTAAAATTTTTGTAAACCATAATCACAATATTAATAAATATGGATTAATGATTTGCATCTCTCCCTCCAGTGTTGTGTCCTTTACATTTTATTGTCTTTAAGAATGTACACACTATCGCTCTTGCTCACTCATTCCGAAGCCATTCGGCACATTCAGCAAGGGTGCCATAAGTGTTAAGTAAAATTGGACACGACAACACCCATTTAATTATTACATTTAACATTCGATCATAAACATGCATGCATCTGCATCTTATCATCAAGGGATCCTGCAAATCGGAAAAAGAATGAAGAGTCATTTTGGGTGATGGTTAGCACCACACCAACTTGGCATTAGGGCAGGTACTAACAGTTGCTTGGCCCATGATCAGATCGATCACCATCCAGCTAAAGACGTTAAAGAAGCACTCCTAGGAGGCAGTCTAGTATCTTTAACTTTGCTCTTTAATTTCATGTTTCATACTTGTTCATTTTCTTGAATTATATCCTGAATTCTCCTAAGCTTATATATAATTATAAGGTTTAAGAGAGAAATATATATAATAACAATGATAACAAAAACTTTGCAAAAAAAATTTCAAAAAAAATATTTTCAACTCACCTGGGCGAGCAAGGTCTGACAAAAAATAAAAAAGGGGGGAGGGGTGAAGCCAAATTTCACCCCATCTTCCCCAATTTTCTTCAAAACTCAACAAAAGCTTCATAGGAACCCACGGGACCTCCATTGTTGGAGCAAATTCAAGCTTTTTTCTGCATATTTGTCTCAATTATTCTTGCTTTCCATTCATCCCACTCAAGTAAGTGCCATCTCCATCTATTTTTGCTTCTTCTTCCTTGTGGTATTTGGTGCTTTATTTGTTGTTTCTTTGCAATAATTGTGAGATAAGTTATGTGTAAACCCATGCTTTGAATGCTTTGATTAGGGGCTGCAATGGATGGCTCTAGGCCTATCCTTGATTCTGTTGTAAATTTGCATGTCATATTGCTCCTTATCCCTTACTTTTACATCTTTTTAACATACACACACCAGTTGTTTGATGAAATGCCACAATGACTATTCCATGTGTTGTTTTGAAATTTGAATGAGTAATGAGCTTTATGCATGTCCAACCATCATTTTAGATGTATGATCAACTTAGGTTGATAGATTAAATGTCGAGAGCATGAACTAAGCTTGGAAATCTAGACATTGCTTTACATGAATGCTTAAAATTGTTTGGTTCGAATTGGTCTAAATTGTTGGTTAAATTTGCTGCACTATGATGGGCACATTGCACCTAAATTGTTGTAGGACGTGATTTCTTTCAAAATAATGAGTGCTGAGTTGTGATTTGTTTTATTAGTTGTACGGTACCACATGCAATTAGCAAAAACCACACAAAGTTGATTGACTTCTTGCTTGCTACTTAGGACAACTAAAATAATGGTTATGTATTTCATGCAAACTAACTCTTTTATGGATGTGTCATTGTAGGCAATGGCTCCAAAAAAGCTTCTTACTAAAAGGGCTAGGAAGACCACCGCAGGGGAGGGATCCAGTGCAGCCCCGCAAGCGGAGATTGAGTTTGACAGACACTGTTTCTGAAGCGAGGAGCACCAGCACCGCTTCGAAGCGATCAAGGGTTGGTCTTTCCTCAAAAAGAAATAGGTCCAACTAAGAGAAGAGTAGTACACAGAATTCCAGGAGGAGGTTGCCAGAAGGAAATGGACCTAGTTGACAGAGCCCATGGCCAAATATGAACCTGAGATAATCATGGAGTTCTATGCAAATGCCTGGCCCACCGAAGAAGGAGTCATGGATAAGCGCTCCTGGGTGTGGAGACAATGGATCCCCTATGATGAAGATGCTATCAACCAGTTCATGGGGCATCCGTTGGTCCTAGAGGAAGGGAAGCATTGTGAGTACGGCAAGAGAAAAAGCCAGGTCTCAGGATTTGATGAGAAGGCCATAGGCCAACTACTATGCTCCCCCGGACAGGACTTTGCATGAAGCATGACGGGAAGGCGGGTGTGGATCATGCGCACTAGCATGACCACTTTGACACAGATCTGGATGACACTTCTCCTCAGCAACATCCTTCCCAGTGACCATAATTCTAATCTCCCGCTGCCTAAATGCCAGCTAGTCTACGCTATCCTGACCCAAATCAGTGTTCATGTAGCCCAGCTTATCTCAGATGCCATTTACCAGTTTGTAGGTATCATACCTCCAAGACACCCAATGGACCCAAAAAAGTCCTACAGAGCACTAGGATTTTCAGCTTTGATCACAGGTCTCTACTAGTTCTATGGGGTGTCAGTTACACCCACAAAGCTCATCCGGCCTCCCATTAATGGGTCTTTCATTGAGAAGTACTGCATGCCAAGGCAAGCACAGCAGCCAAGGCAAGACTAGCAGCAGCAGCTGGCCGCAGACGCACCACCACCACCTCTACAGCAGCCACCATCTCTAGAGTCCATCTCGGCTCACATGCAGAGGATGGATCTCTGCATGCAGCATTTGGCTGACCAGCAGGCGGCCAACCATAGGGGCCAGGTGCAGTTGAATGACAGCTTCTACCAATATACCCTACACCAGCAGCGCCAGGACCCTAGCCCTTACCCATGGCCTACTCTCGAGCAGTTCAGGGCAAATGTTGCATGGCTTAGGGACAGGCCTAATTTTCAGGCGGGGGCAGGTCCCATAGAGGCCCCAGGAGATGAAGACGAAGCTGAGGAAGACGGTGACATGGAAAATGAGATGGATTTCTTCCTTTGAGGAGACTCAGCCTTTTGACCAGGACCTTCTAAATTTGTGAACTTGTCTTTATTTTATTTATCGCTTTCAGTATTTTGTTATGTTATTTTGTTGTGATGTTTTTGTTTGAAACAAAAAAAAACTAAACCAAAAAAAACTTATGCATGGTTTCTTTTTTTTGCACGCCCTTTCTTCCTTTGATAAGTGTAGTCTCGGGTTACAACTTTACCTAGGATTCAAAATTTTTTAAAACTAACATGCCTTTATAAAAAAAGAAAAAAGAAAAAGCAATCACCAGTTTTCTTTAGAAAGTTTGCGGATCAAAACACAACAAAAAGATTTTTGAAAAAAAATGTGTATCTTGAGGGTGAAAATAATGAAGGATTTTCCCGAATACCAAATGGATTCGAATGTTTTGCATGGATCCAATAAAAAAAAAATTGTTGAAACACTGGTTTGTTTTGAATGTGGAAATAGACCCTAAGCCTTAGTGATTGTGTGACCACAATTTTATATTGAGTGTTCACATGGGTATGTTTTGTGATTTATTTTGCATGAATTTCTAATTATCATAATATGATTCATGGAAGTGATCTGGGCATTCCTTCTTTCTAAGCCTATGGCCAAACAGCTACCCCAATATACATTATTTTCTGCCATTTGCGAACCTTTTGAGCTAGACATTTGATTTCTACCAGAACTCTGACCTACGATGACAGTTTCCTACCTTACCCTAGGATGAGAGAGCAGAGGTATCTTCCAAGGGAGATTTCTATCATCTTCTGGTTAGCTATGGATTTTTGAAGGAAATTAAATGTTCATCAAAGAAAGAAAAAGAAAGGAAAAAAAAAGAAAAAAAAATGAAAAAAGGGAAGAGAAGGAAAATCAACCAAAATGGAGAAGAGCATGAGGAAATGGAAAAGAAAAACAAGTTCTTTGGGACAAACAATGTCTGAACCATGTACAGAGTTATGGTAAAGAGTAAAAAGGAAGTGAAATGATAGTAACTTGGTCAAGACGTGAGGGGATAGGAAGTGATCGCCCGTTTAAGTTACTAACCAAATCTTTGGGCCTACTCTCTTGTTCCACACAAAACAAAAGGGAAAAGAAGGGGAAAGGCCAGAGCAACCAAAACCAATTTCCTACAAAGTCCGACCTTAGAAAGTCCTATTGATCCATGATGATTATGCATATATTATCCTTGATTTGATGGGAAATGACCTGCAAAATCAATTTATGATATGTCTATTATTTGGAATTAAGATGAAAACACTTGCCTATGTGAAGCTTTATCCACCTTTTGTGGTTTTCCTCTGTTCGGTTGGACCCAATGTTTCCTCTAATGTTCTTTTAGAAACTAAATACAAATGTCTTAAATTTAATTTTTGGTTATGAGAAATTCTATCTGTATGCTTTCATTCCCCATTAGTCACATTGTTTTTTTTAGAAAAAAATGTGTGTTGTTCTGATCGGTTTGGGGGTTTGTTTCTTTACCAAGCGTGTTCGCATTTTAGTGAAAGATTTCAAGACTTCAATGTCTTATGTCTTTACATTTCAAGACTTCAATGTCTTCTATCTTTATATTTCAAGACTTCAATTTCTTCTGTCTTTACATTTCAAGACTTCAATGTCTTCTGTTTTTACATTTCAAAGACTTCAATGTCTTTTGTCTTTACATTTGCAAGACTTCAATGTCTTCAGTCTTTGTATTTCAAGACTTCAATGTCTTCTATCTTTACATTTCAAGACTTCAATGTCTTTTGTCTTTACATTTCAAGACTTCAATGTCTTCTGTCTTTACATTTCAAAGACTTCAACGTCTTTTGTCTTTACATTTCAAAGACTTCAATGTCTTTTGTCTTTACATTTCCAAGACTTCCACGTCTTTTGTCTTTACATTTCCAAGACTTCAACGTCTTTTGTCTTTACATTTCAAAGACTTCAATGTATTTTGTGCTTACATTTCAAAGAGTTCAATGTCTTTTGTCTTTACATTTTCAAGACTTCAATGTCTTCAGTCTTTACATTTCAAGACTTACAATGTCTCTTATTTTTTTGTGCAAGACTACAATGTCTTTTGTTAAGTAATTTTGATACTTCATCCATTTATTCTTTTTACAGGTTTCACTTCTTTGGTTTTCGCCTGTTGCCAGTCGGATAGCAAGATTGCTTGGATGAAATTAGTGTCCTTATCTTTACTTACCTTTTCATTTTCATAAAAAAAATAAGTAAAAAGGGGCAACTGTCAGACCCTAATTTCGTTTGGGAACTATCATTCGCTGATGTTTTGATTCTCACTAACCAAAAGGTGTTATTCGACACCAGTTTCTACACAAGGCGTGATATCGTTCGACGTTTTGGTCAAAGATATGAAAAATACCCAAGGGGAGGGGCAAAAGGGTCATTTCAGGAAATTTTCTAGACCCTGGCTCACCCAGGCTAGCCTCTGGCTCGTCTGGGCCCCCAAATTGCTTACGGCTGAAGGAACCAGCTCACCTGGGCAAGCCAATTTCTTCAGGACTAAGCATCAGCTCGCCAAGGCGAGCTGCCATAGTCCCAAATGCCCTCATTTCCTATAAATAGGCGTGAGGGAGGCTGAGGAAGGGGTTGGGCATTAAGCATTGAGAGGTTTTTGAGAGAAATCAGAGAGAAGAAGAAGAAAGAAGAGCAAAACGAGGTTGAGGCACTACTGAATTACAACTTAATCAACTTCTATGTCGTTCTTCATTTTGGTGTTCTTTGTTCGTCAGCCGGTTAGTTTTTGTTTTAAGGATTTGGATACGATATATCCACCCTTAGGGGTCCTCTTTGTTGTTTTGTGCATCTTCATCTCCTTCTTCTATCATCAGTAATCTCTTTTCTTCTTGTAAAGTAAATTTCAACCGATCATTTGTGTCGTAAATCACCTTTTTAAAGAGATTGAAAGTTAATGAATAAAACCAAGATGAAATCAACATATAACTGAATTTCTCTTCATTAAAGCCACTTGAGATCGTTCAAGGTCCAACGCCTTAATGGCCTCCCTTTTTTTCTTTCTTGTTAGTTAAAAATGTATCTTTCAAAAGCCTAAAATCAACTTAACACACAACTTTCTCGCTTTAAAGAACTACGCAGGTTTGAATTCCTCATCGCACCTGAGGATATGTAGTAGCAAGGGTAACATCCTTGTTAACCCCAAAAAAGTAAAAAATATATAAAGAGAAAATAAATAATTTTAAAGTGACATTGCACACACTCAATTAAAGGCTACCATCCCTTGTGACGGACGCATGGGGTGCTAATATCTTCCTTATGCGTAAACTGTTGCGTCCCTAAATTAATGACTGGTTTAATAGTAATAAATTAAATAGCAGAAACCATGGAAATATTTTTTTCGCACTGTTATTTATTTCACGATAAATAATTTCAGAAGGAAAATTATCACTATAGAGTCTTGAGTGGCCAGTTCACAACTTTTCGGATTCATTTCTTTCTGATCACTCATAACCTCCAAACTATTTTTCTTTTTCTAAAAAAAATACCAGCCATCATTTTAGGTCGTCATGTGAGAAATAATAAGGTGCGTTTAGTAAACTCTTTTCAAATAAAGTTCATTAACAATCTTTTTCAAATAACAAGATAAAACATAATTGTTTTCATCATCGAAAATTGTCCAAAACATGGGAGTTTGCAAAATGGTACAGTGACATCCAGAGCAAAGGCAATAACTGTGGTGGCTTCAGCCACAATATATACAATCATCAAAATTTCTATACAAGAGGTCTACCCACCCAAAAATAAAAAGAGTAAACCTAGCAGCCTGAACTAGATACACCCACCCACAAAAGTATATACGCTTAATCTAAGGAGTCTTCTGCTGTGATGAAGAGTCATCGCTATTCGCCATCCCTCTAGGACCACTCTCCTCTGTAGAGTCTACCTCAGGTGCTGGCATAATATCCTCTAAAGAATCAACATTAGGAAGTGGGTCCTCATCATCCTCTGGTAAGTCAGGGGCATCCATAGCAGGTTCAGGAGATAACTCCTCTGGGTCCCCTTCAGGATCCTCTTCGGAGGATGACACCTCTATCAATTAAACGGGCTCAACTAGTCGATATGGGGTAGGCGTAGGTAGTATCCACTCCACAGGCTGCTGAAGTGTGCGTGCGGGATGCTCCAGATGTACAAGCGATGTAGCAGTGAGTCGAACTGTGCCGCGGAATTGGCACCTCTCATTGCCCTCGAGGGTCTCCCAAACACCCTCTAGGCACTCCATCATGACGCGATCACGGATCAGGTGCACTGCCATCGCGATCTACAAGAGAGAAAAGAAAGGGGTAGACTCTTTCACAAGAAATCTAACTACACAGACAAACAATACAATGCGACCTATGACTTCTGCGTACAGTCAAAATGTCTTTTTTAAGAGATTTACTCTCTAGTAATCGATTACCAGAGTATGTAATCGATTACCAATGACCAAAAACGATTTACAACAGCCATTACAAATTGGAATTTAAATTTTACACTGTGTAATCGATTACACATAAATGGTAATCCATTACCAGTAGTTACTGAACATTTTGATTCAAATTTTAAAACCTATAATCGATTACTAGAGGGAATTTTTCAGATAATTATTTCCAAGATAGTTAGCTGGCCTACTGCCACGCAAGCCTCCCTGCCTCGTGGACTTTTGCTCTTTTATTGGTTAACTGCCAGGAGCTCGCCTGTTGAGGTACATCACAGGTTCTCACTGCCCGACTATGCCCGGGTTGGGTCGGGATTGGTCAAGCTTGGTTTTGGGCAATAGCACCCCACCTGACATCCCCAAGGTCTCCTGACACCCGCGACATATCATCAGGTTCCACTCTGTGGTCAACTAATAAAAGTTGGAAGACTAACTCTTCCACACTTTCTCACACAGGGTTTATTGGATTATGGGGCACCCATCATATGTGGTATTACGTGGCGATCGAGCGATGGCGCAAAGCAAATATTCCATTTCCACAAGCCCAGACATAAACACCATCCCCAGTTGCCCACCTTTAATTTGAGCTCATGTACGCGTACGTAGTTCTTCTCCTCGTTCCTCTCAGCACCGGGTTCCCATCAATCCCTCCAAGCCTTAACATTGTTAACCACCGCAATGCATCATCTCTTATAGTCTCCTCTGGTTTCTCTCTTGGATTACTCTCATCCTCACCGTCAATCAATTTAATACACACATCCACAAGACTTAATAGTGTCCTTGGGAACCAATACAATTCAATTTGAAATGAAACTACCATGAAAAACAAACCAGATTGGAATCAGAAATTTTTACACAGGATTCACTCAAATTTCAATGGGTTTTTCCTACAAACATACTTCAGTAAAGTCCCCACCCCCAATTCTTTAACCGTTGGATCGCCTTAAAATTTTAACTTAAGATTCCTAATACAGAAATCTAAGTTTTGACCGTTGGGATCTATCAAAAAATGTCTAGAACGCGAGATATAATTTTTTTACCGCGACAGTGAAAACTGGTACTGCACAATCGAATTTTCTGCATAATTTGACAACTTTTCTGCATAATTTTGCAGATTTTTAAAATCTAACTTATATACATCCAATTCCACTCAAATTTGATCCTACAAATCCTAAACCATGTATAATTCATGTTCAAACTAATTACAAACCTCAAACAAAGGTAAATCAAAATATAGGTATCCAAACCCAACAAAATTTAGTGAGTTTTCAAGGTTTGAAAGGTGAAAATTCGAATTGGGTGATTTTGGGGTAAACTCTCATCTTCATCAAGTCTATAACATTGAATTAGACTTGCTCAAACTGATTTTAGAATAAAATCTCCACCTATTCAAAATTGGACCTCTCAACACTCAATTTACACTATAAATGACTCTCTTTTCACATTTGCTACTAATTTTTCTCATTTGCTCTCACTAAGCTTCCCTACAAGTCCTAATTGACATTCTAAACTAGAATCAACTCACTTCAAACTCAGATTTCCACTAACACCAAATTTGGCCTTCTAAACCTCAAAATCTCATACTTTTCCACCTACAACACTACCTTCCTCACATTTAACTCTAAGCTAACTCTACCAATCTTCTCTACCAGTTTACTAACTGCATTTTAAGCATACATATACATCAAAACATCATTATTTAACCATCAATCAACATGGGCAGTTTTGCTTAAATTAAACATATCAAGTTTTAGCATGATTTACAACAATTTCCTTCACAAACAACTACCTAAATGCGATAACCTAGTAGAACTACCCATTATAGCTCCCAAGAATCCAACATCCTCAGATTTCAAGTGAGGAGAATTCCACCCTTACCTGGAATTGAAGGTCCCTTGATGTAGAGGTAGGTTCCTAGGCTCCAAAAATAGCTTTAGCTTGAAATTTTGTGTGGAATTGAAGAAGAATTTGAAGCTTGAAGAAGGCTAACAATGGTGATGGAGGAGCAAGAAGAAAACGTAGGGGAAGAAGGAGAAGAGGCTGGAAATTTCTGGAGGAAAGAGAGAGAAGGTCTTGCTTTTAACATTTTTTTTTTCTTTTTCTTTTTCTTTTCCTTTTTAATTGCATTTCCACATGCAATTTTGTGATTGGAGCAAAAGGGACCCACCTTTAATTTGACTTTGACCACGTGCTCAGTCATAAGAGAAGAAAAATCTAGACCTTTTTGGATGCTGAACTATTGCCTCGATTTTCATGCCGTCTCCCCAATTCCAGTTCTTTGCGTTTCTCTGCACCCGTTGGGGCCTATTTTCAATGGTAGGCAATATATATATATATATATATATATATATATATATATATATACACTGAATAATAATTATTTAAATGTAATATTTACAAAAATTCAAGGTAGAAATTCCAGGATGTCACATAAACAACTCCCGAACCCTTATTTTCGAAATCCGCATGCCTTCTTTTTGGTTTTTCTAACGTTTTTCCTCGAATAAACATTGGTGGTGACTCTCATGCGTTCTCCTTTTTGGAAGACGCACATTTCCATCTCACCTCGCCCTCTCATCGAAGGGTAGGTTGCGATAACACTCAAGGCCTAATGTCTAGCCAACTTCATGGCTAAAATGACTTCGAGCAAAGATGAAACAAAGGATACAAGGGCTACCTTGGACTCTATTCGTCAAATGATCATCCAACGAAACACGAAGTGGAGTAGGATTGTTGCTAGAATCCCCACATGGGATTGTGTTGCGCAAGCATTAACAATAGCATTCCCATTTACAAATAATCAGACAAAGTACGACACATGCATTGTGGGTTTGGAAATAGCAGCCGACATGGAGGTCCAAATGCTAAAAGTATTCAGTGACTCTAAATTGATGATCAACCAAATGAATGAAGAATACCAAGTCAAAGAACCAATCATGCAAAAATACATTGACAAAGTCAAGGTGATCAAAGAAAAAATCAAAAAGTTGAAATTCATCTACATTCTAAGAGAAAAAAATGCAAGAGTGAATTTATTCTCAAAGTTATCCAGCATAGAGGAACATGTAGGAATGGAAAACGTAGTCTACCAGATACTACACATTCTAAAGTTTTTCATGATGAGAGATACTCAAGAAATTTGATTGACTCTGATTCTAGAGTATATACAAAACGGTGTCATCCTAAAAGAACAAAAGGAAAGGCGAAAATTGTAAAGAAAAGCTACCAAATTGTGTATAATAGATGCCAAGCTCTACAAAAGAGTATTCACTCAGCCACTATTAAAATGCTTAAGAAGAGACAAAATATGTAATGGCTGAAATGCATGAAGGATGTTATAGCCAACATTTTGGGCACAGAACTCTAGCGATGAAGATATTAAAAGCTAACTACTATTGGTCGACCATTGAAACTGGCACGGTCGACTATGTGCGAAGTTGTGAAAGTTGTTGGAAATGTGTCGACATACCACATGCACCACAAACAAGTTGCACAACTTGGTATCTCCATGGCCATTTCTTAGGTGGGAGATTGACATACTAGGACCTTTTCTAAAAGCTCCAAGAAAAGTTAAATATCTAGTAGTAGCAAAGGACTATTTCACCAAGTTGATTGAGGCCAAAACGCTTGTCACCATAACCTCTAAAAATATTGAAAACTTTGTGTTCAAACGAATAATTTGCAAGTTCGGAATTCCTTATGTCAGTAATTGACAAGGATACTAAGTTCATTGATAGACAATTTCACCAATTGTTATCGAGATTGAACATTAAGCAAAGGTTCACCTCTGTAGAACATCCTCAAGCAAACAAACAAGCCAAGGAAGAAAATCATATTATTCTACGAGGATTGAGGAAAAAAGTAAAAAAGAGACTAAAGGAACCTGGGTAGAGCAACTGCCACATGTCTTATGGGCATACCAAACCACACTTCATTTTGCCATAGGAGAAACACCATTTAGGATGGCATATGGGACTACAACGGTCATTCTTCTGGAAATAGGAGAATCGACCTTTAAAATTATAAATTTGAATCTGAACCACAATGAAGGAAATCTCATAACCGAGCTTGACCTTATTGAAGAAAAAAGAGAAGTGGTCGTCATAAGAGATGCGACACTAGAAAGAAAAATAGCGGCCAAGAACAACAAAAATGTCATTCCACTCAATCTTGTGCAAAGATGATGTCGGCAAAAAAAATAACCATCAGGGAAAACTCGTAGAAAGTTGGGAAGGACCTTACAGGGTAATAGCAAAAACCAAGAAGGGAGCTTATATTTTGGAGACACTCTCGGGAGAAAGAATTCCATGCACTCAAAACATATCCAACCTATGTAAATACTATAGCTAAACTAAAAATATGAAAAGGGTAAGAAGTCATACAGAAACATATCCTTAGATATACTCTGATTCCTACAGGAAAATCGGGTAACACATACACTACCAATGTAGTCATTTTGCAAAAGGACATCAATAAAATGAGAAAGTTCCCAAAACATCATCTCAAAAGTAATGGAAGGATAAAGTCCTACTTATTCAGCTACAAGTAAGCACCCCGAAAAATGGGTTCCCAAATTGGGGTAGAATCTTAAAAAGACCTACCAAATCTAAGGAACCCCGAGAAATGGGTTCCCAAACTGAGGTAGAACCTTAAAATGATCTTCAACATCTGTAGGCTTCCTAGGAAATGGTTCCTAAATCGGGGTAAGAATTTTGAAAATACCTACATAATCAGTAGGCACCCCAAGAAATGGGTTTCCAAATCGGGGTAAGAACTTCAAAAAAACCTACAAAATATATAGGCACCCCAGAAAATGGGTTCCAAAACTGAGGTAAGAACATCAAAAAAATAATTTGAATGGTTTACGAAATTTGCAGTTACATTGGGAAATGAGTTTCCAAACCAGGGTAAGCATTGCAAATACAAAAATGACCTACAAAGTCTAAAGACATTGTGGTAAGTAGATTCCCAAATTGACGAAAATTATTCTAAAGGTTTGTACAAATGGATCAACACGTATAAGTGAAAGGCAAAAATAAAGGAAATGCGTCGGTTGGAGAAAATTAAAAGTATAAAGGTGACATAGAAAGCAAACAATAAAGAATGGTCAAAAAACTTATCCTTTATTCAAACCAAAAAGGCTAATGGAAGGAAAAAGAGGTTGCACATCAAAGAGGTTGGACACCAAAATGACTATAATGACTAATGGAAGGAAAAAGAGGCTGGACATCAAAACCAAAGAGATAAGTCGAAAATTTTTTGAGCAGAAGATAACCAAAGAAAGGGATGATACGCAAAAAGAGAAAGACAATGTGATATTTATAAGTGAACAAGATGAAGAGTCAAAATAATAAAGAAATTGCCACAAAGAACTGCAGCAATTACAAAAACGAAGAGAAAACATGAGAAAACGCTAAAAGACACATTGGCCCAATAAATGACGTGGAAGTTAAAAGGATGAAAAGTGTGCATTTTAAAAATAGGACCGACGTACACCTCTTATCAACAAAAAGTTGCAAGAAAGCTTGGTAAGTAGTCAAACAAATAGTTAAAGCAACTACAAGGTAATATCCGATACATGTTCCAATAAAGATCAGCACAAGAACCAACTTAAAATGTCAGCAACCGATCAAGGGTAAAAGGTAAAAAATGAACCGAGAGCAAAGGTATAAAAATCTATACTAGAGTCACTATTTATATAAACAAAACAAAAAAAAGGATAAGTTGAAAATAATATACAAATGATATCCCTACAAAGCAAGTCAGAAAATACGACTAAAACAATATATAAATATATATTTACTTCATGGTTGTTACATTTAAAGGAACATGTGTTACAATAGTTACAAAGCACGAACATTCGTACATTGAAAATATCGGGCAACTTCAATAACTACCAATTACATGTCGGAGCAGCCCAAACAAAGTTCTCAGGTGCTTCCGCATGGTCTTAAACGGAAAATTTACTGTAGGGGGTCCCCTTTACAAACTATTTACGTAAAGGGGTCCCTTCTTTAACATTTTACGAAGGGGGTCTCTTCTTGGGGTGGTGCCGCCAGCGGAATTAGCGGCATAGGCGTGCCGCCACTAACAGAAGCGAGAACCGCAGGGGGTGCCGCTATTGGCAGCAGCGGGACAGGGGTGAGCGAGGGTACCGCCATTGGTATTGGCGGGACATGCCTACATGGGCAGTCCCGCCATTGGAGCTGGCGGGATAGGCTTTGGTTTAAAATTATATAATTTTAAATTGGTGTAAAGTGAAGTTTTTTTTATATCTTTAGTTCAATTTAAATTATAGGATGAAAATGAATTAATTTAAAAAAAAGGAAGAAAAGTGTTGTTTGTTTTGTTTGGTGTGTGAAGGGACAAATAAAATAATCACGTGGGTTTCAATTTGAAATGGCATGAGGAGTGAGGTGCTCCGCGTGAGTTTATCATATGTCGTTGATAAGAGAAGAGAGAGAGAGATTGACCGTTTGTTAATCTTATCTTTTCTTATTCCAAACAAATTGAAACTCAACTCCTGAAAGGCAAGAGTGAGAGAGAAATGGAGAATGCGGAGGAGATGATGCAGCAAAACGACGAGGTTTTGTCGGTTGAACTTCCAGCTCCTTCCGGTTGCAATAAACTGGTCTCCTCTCCTCTCTTTTTTATTATTCTTTGTTTTGCGCTTTCAATTCTCCACACTCCCTCTTTCTCTTTAATGTATTAGGTTGCTTCAGTCCCAAAGCTTATCCCGCCAGCTCCAATGGCGGGACTGCCCACGTAGGCATGTCCCGCCAGTACCAATGGCGGTACCCTCGCTCACCCCTGTCCCGCTGCTGCCAATAGCGGCACCCCCTGCGGTTCCCGCTTCTGTTAGTGGCGGCACGCCTATGCCGCTAATTCCGCTGGCGGCACCACCCCAAGAAGAGACCCCCTTCGTAAAATGTTAAAGAAGGGACCCCTTTACGTAAATAGTTTGTAAAGGGGACCCCCTACAGTAAATTTGCCGGTCTTAAACAATCTTTCTCATACCTTTGTCAAATTTTAGAATTGTCTAGATCATTGACAACTAGAGTATCTGGAACCCCTTACCTTGGTGGGTCACCACTACCTCAAACTAGTCGAAGACACATATTTTATGTCAGTCGGCAGAAGAAAGCCAAGACAGAAGCCAGAGAATGTCAATCAACTCTAATAAGGGGACCCCATCAATAGGAAGTGACAAGTGTGGATGATGGCATCGCAAGGCCACAATAGCATCATGTCCTGGGGAAGGCACTCCTAATGCAAAATCTACACCGTCAATATAGGCCAACAATGAGGCGGTTCTACCATGAGAGGCTCCTAGGAGTATGCTATAAGAAGCACAATGAACCAGTACACCACAAATTCTGCACCATCCAAGACTGATGGAAAAGTGGGCAAGTTTAACGGGAGAAACAAATGCAAAAATGTGAAGTCTTTAAAATTATCCGTGCTCATTTTTAGTCATACAAAATACCTCAAGGAAAGAAAACATGAAAGTAGTTTCCATCACAAAAAGAAAGCAATAAAGAAGACGGGAAAAATGATTTAACATAGTCATTAGCCACAAAAATACACTCAACTTTAAAGTAAAAGTGCATAGAAAGTTTAAGGTATTTTGGATGGCTAACGAGATAACAAAACAAAGGAAGAGTTGAGGAAGAAGCAAAAGGAACATGAAGGATTTATAGGCAAACAAAATGCCAAATACAACCAACCAAAAAAAAAGCATTAATTGAGGAAGGTGAATGTAAAACCCGTCTTACTTCAGCAAAATATGGGAGCAGTTCTGATGTGATCCTTACTAGGAGCGGATCGCTTGATACAGGTTACAGAGTTTTGGATGATGCCACTTCTAAAGAGGGAAGATAAGTCAAGATAGATACCACAAAGATTACCTTGATAAGTTTGAGATTGGCTCAACAAGGAACCCAGAGAGAAGCTCTCACCAAATTTTATCAAATGCCAAAAGTCCCTTTATTGAAAACGAAAACCAATACATATAGTGTATCTGAACAAAAAGATAAAAATAGATGTGGGTCTTCAAAACAGTTTGGGCCAAAATTACAACGAAAAAAATTATAAATAAAAAAAAAACATATTTGGCATGGGTCTTCAAATTAGTCTGGACCTTCAGCAGCAATTAATATAGTCTTGGTAGTGCCTCTGCCGCTAGGCCTTCATCCTTCTCCACTTGGGCCTTCATTCTTCTCCACTTGGGCCTTCATCCTTCTCCACTTGGGCCTTCATTCTTCTCCATTTAGGCCTTCGTCCTTCTCCACTTGGGCTTTCATCCTTCTCCACTTGGGCCTTGTTAAATATGACTGCTACCATTTGTTGGAAGGTATCCACTGAATGTTTGGTCCTACTCTTGGTCATAGGCCCTTGTATTTGGCCAATTTTAGGATTCTCATCATTCCTTCCTTCTTGGAAAGCATTTGCCCAAAAATGTCCATGATCATCACCAGGTTCAAGTACCACTTCCTTCCTCTTCTTATTGGCTTGCTTGGCATAGCTTTCATTCTTCTTTGCAATTTGCACCTTCACTTGGTCATACAATCTTTTCACATACTCAACTTTGGTTTGTGCATCCTTATGCTAAGTATCTTGGGGATTGCTTTTGTAAGCTGGCCTGTTAGGCAATGAAGCTCTTGGAAGGAGATCAACTTGATGTTCTATGCCTCTTGAAGGTGGCAATCCATGAGAAATCTCCTTGGGAAAAACATCTTTAAATTCTTGAAATAAGAGTTCAACACTAGGAGAAACAGAAATAGTTAACTCATTAGAATTATCAATAGAAATTTTACTGTCTTTGCAATACAGTAGATAGAGTGGTTCATGGGCAAGTAACACTTTCCTCACTTCACTTACCTCTGCAAAACAGTTAAATTTTCTTTCATGTGTATCACTCTTTTTCTCAGGTGTATCACTCTTCTTTTTCCTATTCCTCTATGATGTCTCACTATTTTCTTTCTCTTGTTCTCTTTTTTCTCTCATTCTGATTTGGTCATCACACACTTCTCTAGGGGATAGAGGTTTAAGAATAATTTTCTGGTCATGGTGCTGGAAAGAAATCTTGTTGGTGAAGCCATCATGCACTGCTTTGGTGCCCTCTTCATTGTTGGCCCTCACTATTGTCATCTCCATCTCCTTGTAGTACTCCTCCACAATCAAACTTCCCTAGGACAACCTCTGGAGTTTATGTCGCATGGTTCTACTGTAGCTAATTGGAACATACCTCTTTCATATAACCCTTCTCATCTCAGTCCATGTATCTATCCCCCGCCCTTCTCTCTTCATCTCTTTTTGATTTTTCTTCCACCAAACAAGGGCATAGTCTGAGAATTTAGTTGTTGCTAACTTCACCTTTTGCTCTTCAGGATAACCATTACAGGAGAATGCATGTTGAATCTTCATCTCCCAGTTAAGGTAGGCGTTTGGGTCAGTCCTGCCTTTGAAAGGGGGCATTGAGTTTTACTTCCTCAATTATGTCCTGCCCCTCTATTTGGTTCAGTCAATCATTGACCCTTTTGTTGACACCATAAGGTCTCCCAACATTTGGATTCATTTGGTGCTCTAGTCCTTCTATTTGTCTGTAGAGCTCTTCATTGTTACGATTCAACAAACGTTGCATTTGTGTAGTCATCATGTCCATTAATAAGCGCTGAGATTCATCCAGTTGATGATATTCACCACCACTATCACCAGCTCTTGCCATGATTAAGGAACAAATATTCTGTAGTAATTTAAACAAAGATTACATGACCTCACCACACTCTACTAAAGTGTTTCTCTCTTTGATGGTAGTTCACTCGTGTTTGATGCTCTCAATATAGGTTTTTGTATGATTTTTTTTCACTCTTGCCTTTTACCACTCATTCTTTCTTAAATTCCTGGATGAATCAAAGTAGACGCACAAGGTAATGTAACAGGAAAGACAATTTAATTATCACAAACTCAGTAACAGATTTGGATAACATATTGGATAATCGATATGATAACAAATAAGATAACAGATAAGATAACAGATAGAATAAAAGATTTGAATAACAAATTTGGATAACATATTTGAATAACAGATTTAGATAACAAATTTGGATAACAGATTTGCCAAAAAAACGCCTTTAACTACCTCAAATTTGCATTCAAAGATCAAACACTCACTTTTTTTAAAAAAACTTTCAACAGTTTTTTTTTATTTCTTTTTCAAAATTCGTCTAGGATAATAGATTGTTTTCCACTCAATCAATTCCACTGGTCCAAATTCAATAGGCAATTGGGCAATTCGTTCAATAGTCAAACAAACAAATATGAGATATTCAATGGCCTACTAAACCCTGAACCCCCTAAATTCTTCCAGTAAGCCAAATTGTCCCCAAACAAAATTTGTAACAGATTTTGTTGGTAGCAGAATTTGTTTGTAACAGAATTTGTAACAAACTTTATAACAGAATTTGATTTTTTTGTTGACACAAAATCTGAAAGAAACAAGAACAAGAACGAGAACGAAAACAATAACACAAACAAGAACGCAAATAAGAATGCAACAAGACGCAAACAAGAACGAAACAAGATGCAAACAAGAAACTGAGACACAAATTACAAAGGAAAAAAATAAAAAAATTGGATAGGATAGAACCTGTAACAAGAGCCGAAGCTCTGATACTAGATGATGTGATCCGTACTAGGAACGGATAGAACCTATAACATAGAAATCATAAAGAAAACGTAATTGCACCAACAAGATTGTATGCAGAAAAAGTCAGGGTAAAGACACACAGGAAGGGTAAAATTAACTTTACTTGATAAACTAACATTGCCACTCTAAGATAATATCGACTTAAGGGCAACTATTTCGGTGCAAATATCAGCTTCACACTTGATAAGCCGACGTTGCCTCTCTGAGACACTATCGACTCAAGGACAACTGTTCTGGGATAAATATCAACTTTCTACTTGATAAACTGGCATTGCCTCCCTGAGACAATATCAACTCAAGGGCAACTATTTTGGGGGTAAATATCAGTTTTCTACTTCATAAATCGACATTGTCTCTCTAAGACAATATGAACTCAAGGACAATTGTTTCAAGGTAAATATTAGCTTCACATATCATGAACACATGACACATAGCCTAATACATGATAGACAACTTAAAGATAGTAAGTTGGGTACAGATCTAAACAACCGATTGAAGCAAGAAGCGTCATAATCCGATTGAAGCAAGAAGCGTCATAATAATAACCGTATGAGGATAAGTCCAACATAACCTTTAGAATAGGATATCTAACACAAATATCTATAATAAGTCATGTGGCTAATAGTGCTACGTAAACAAACGCTATAAATAAGTACCGTGTAATTACATTGACACAACACATGACAAAAAAAACTCAATACTATGAGAGTTCAAAAATCTCTCTAAATTCTGTCAAAACTCTCTCCTTTACTCAGTTTATTTTACACTGCACGATCTAAATAATCCTATGTGTCATACACCATAACAATGTTAAACTACATTAGTGCCATTATTCACAATCGGCATTCAAAAAAATAACTTAGAGGCATAGTGATCAAGTTGAGAACTCGAAAAGTGTGGCACTTAAGGGCACAGTCCCCACCGTTAAAAACGCGGAGTGCACCCTCTTTGAGAAGATGAAAAAGGAGAAAGATATGCTTTAGAAAATTATATGAAAAGGTTTTATCAAGTGTTTAGTATCTGATGAAAATGCATGTTCCAAATTTCATTATTAGTAACCTATTATCATAAAAGAGAGGACAGAAAAATGTCATTTCTAGAAATTAAAGATGGTGGACATGGCTAAAAAGTCGTTTTATATGAGGACTAATTATATAACCAATTTATAATCACTTCCATATACCTGATCGAAAATCTAATTAGTGATGCGTCACATTCTTACCACCTTATTTGGATACTTCACCTTGGTGGCATTTGTTTCAAAATATCATTTTGAAACCCTAGGAATCAGTTTCAAAAAGTAATTAATTAAAATTGAAAAAATAAAGTGGAAAAAAATTGTAGAATGAAATAAAAATAGATATTATAGAAATTGATTTTCATTCCCATGAAAACATAAAATACCCAACTTTCAATAAGGCAAGTGACAACAGTACTTTATATTCCTACGAGTCAACAATTCCTAAAAATATATTTTCAAAACTTGTACAAAACATGAAAAATGTTCACTTTTTTTGAGAAGAATTCTTTGCTATATCTTGAAACAAACCTAACATTAGACTTTGCACGTTAACATCAGCTCTAGCCTATACGAGCCCAGCCTTTCAATTGGAAGATTCATGTTAAAAACTACTGCAACGCACGTCCACAAAACTAATACTATCAAATAGAAGGTAATTTCTAGAGCTAAGCTATCAATTAAGATCATCCCACTTTTAGCCCATGATATCAGACTATGACAACTTAAATTAACGCAAGTGTATTCATAGAAAATCCAAAGACATTTACAGCGATATACTAGGGGCTTCCTCGGTTGAGAAAAGTAATAAAAAAAACTAATCTAAGTTCTCCCTTACTGTGTGTTAAACAACCTACAACCAGTCCTCATTACACAACAAAACTGTGGGTGCGGTAGAGCCGAATTGCGTCACCAACAGTGAATTTGCTAGCAGAGCTTAGAAACCAAAGAAGCCAAGCTCGCTAGCTCTCTCCTTCTCAAATGTCTCGAAGTACTGATAGATGATTGTTACTGCAAGCAATATTCCTGTCCCTGAGCCAATTGCCCCCATGAAATCTGCCAACACAGTCAGGGCACCAATACATATGCCTCCAAATGCTGCGGCAGTGGGAATGTATCGGTTCAGTTCTTTCTGCAAGTTTGACTCCCGATGTCCAGGCATTACCATTTGTTGTTCCTGCAAATTAAAAAACAAAAACAAGAAATACATTATAGCAACAGAAATTTTAATAAGCAAAAAAATAGGTCCAGCCCATGGATTTTTCTACAAACTACAGAGATCAATTTCCATAGGTTGAAACAGAGTGCTTCGAGACAAGACTAACCAGCTTACAATGAAGCTGCAATGCGGCTAGAAATAAATTGTTTTAGGCAATGTTTTGCCCTCACTTTGTTTTGGGCTTCTCTTCTTAAAAGTAGAAGGTCCCCTAACTGGCTTGTATAGAAGCTCTACCTTTTTGGCTTTTGTTTATCTAAAAAAATCTATATTATTTTTAAGAGCATTTCTAAAGTTGTGTGTGACTAAAATTCTTTTAAAAAGACAAACCCAAAGAAAAGTTGGGCTAAATACTACATTAGACAAAATATTGATTCTAAAGCTTTAGACTCAATCCCATCTATTCTGCTTCATGTGTTTCAAGTGGAGATATCCAGTATTAATTTAATTGGGAAACAAATGAACTTTTACTATGAACAAATATGATGTGAAAACAGGCTCGCTATATATAAGTACTAAAGTTGCAGATACAAAACAAAAATAATAAATAATAAATTTCCCAAAATGCGTGAGTCAGTAATACCTTGAGCTGCTTTGCAACATCTCTAGCAGATGAACCAGAGACTTCAATCCAAGTTTTAGAGAACAAGGCACAGGCTGACAACATAAACACAAGGTAGAATAACGCATGGAAAGGATTGGCTGCCATATCAGCTAAGCTGCAAAAAAAAAAAAAGTTCTAAAATGAAAATTGAACTAGAATAATAACAAGGGATGGTAAAAATATAATTTTATTGAAGCAAACCATAAACCATACAATGGGGAACACTTCTCTTACCTGGAAGGTGCAGTGATGTAGTATGCAATACCACCAACAGGAACAGACTGACCACCTCCATATTCAGACTCCTTCCATTTGCCCAATAGATCTACAAAGAAGTTTCCACTGTACTTTCTGTGTAGAAGCTGTACAAATCCAGTAAAATCTTGATAAAACAGTAGCAAAATTTTACTCCAAGTGACAATTTACCATAATTAAACTCCACTACCTGAGAAATGAAGTAGAGATTGGAAACAAGGGCAGACTGAAGAATAATGGGCATGTTGGAGGTATAAAATAACTTGATTGGATACGACCCCTGCTGTCCACGGGCATTCTTTGATCTCACAGGCAAAACCACACGGAATCCTTGGAAGTATATCACAATTAGGAAGATCAAAACGGTAGCAAGCAGATTTGTCACATTGGGAAGGTTTTGCCGGTAAAATGCTTCACGAAGGGCACGAACCTTGTCTGTTCTAGTTATCAACAAATGGAATAGAGCAATGACAGCACCCTCAAATTCAGCTCCACGTCCACTGTTAATGGTGGTGGGGCTAAATGCTTTCCATATGATGTTTTCACTGCAACATAATGAGAGAATTCATACAAGTTTTTGATAAAAGACCATACAGTTTGTTCAATAGTTTCTATGAGACACAAGCTCAATGATGGAATAAATTGTAAGTTATTAACAAGAAAACTTACCATATATTAGTGGCAATGAACAGAGAAATTCCAGATCCTAAACCATACCCTTTCTGAAGGAGCTCATCCAAACATATCACAATAATACCTGCAAAACAGAGCTGGAGGATGATGAGGATGGCATTTCCCACTCCAAGTTGACCAACACTACCATACATTCCAGAAAGAACATATGCAACTGCTTCACCAACAGCTATCAAGATGCCAAGTAGCTTCTGTGCACCATTTCTGGTAGAGGAGATGAAATTATGTCAATGCCAATAGGAAAAGGAAGCATATATGACTGAGCAAAACCTCCTTAGGAAAATTGACAACCGTGAGACATAACCCAGTGCACATGCTAATAAATTGTATACACCACTAAATGAATCAATGTATGAAAAACGACAAAATGACAACCACAAGCAAACAGCTAAAATCACAGGAATTGCAAAAGGAAAAATGTAAAAACATGTACCAAGAAAATAAATAAGATACAGAAATAGAGATACTTACAAGAGTGCACGATCCTCCCGTACATTGTTGTCCACTTCAATGATCTTCGATCCAGCCAAAAGTTGCATTACCAGCCCAGATGTCACAATAGGGGTGATTCCCAGCTCCATAACAGTTCCACGGTTTGAAGCAAGGATAACACGCATCCAATAGAATGGATCAGCACCTGTTGTTGAGTGTATTCCATACAGAGGAAGCTGACTGCAAACAAGGAAAATGAACAGAGAGATCACAGTATATATGACCTTCTCTCTAAATGGCACTTTCCTATCAGCAGTCTGAACTTCAGGTAGGAACGAGAGAAAAGGTCTAACTAAGTGTAGCACTCTAAACCCACCTCCCATCTGGCCAAACTACACAAACTTGACCTGCACCAGATGGTTAAAAGGCATAGATAAGAGGATTTCCAAAGAGGCGAGGAAAACAAAAACTGTACTTTAAAAGCATACCTCAGCCTCCAAATGACAATTAAAAAAACACAGAAACCAAGTAATGAAAAAGTAGACATGACATAATAATTCTTTATTAAGTTCTTTTATTTTGCTTTATTGGATGGAATTTGGAGGGAACAGGAGCTGCAAGAAGATTTCACATGAAATCTGGTCACGAAAACCCATGATGCATGTACTTGCAATCATTAAGAAAAATATTAAAAAAGTATAACTTGGGCTTCTGATATTATTGAATATGAGCATTCAACCATGCATAAATAAAACAATGACAACAAAAATTACATTAAAAAAAAGAAAAGAAAAGGGGAAAAATCACTCCTGAATTAATGAAAGAATGTCATCTCTACAAGTCATGTACCCCATGAATTAACACAAATAACGTCAAATGTTTCATATAATAATAATAATAATAATAATAATAATAATAATAATAATAATAAAATTAGAAGCTTGAATAATACTATCAATTACAAAATTCAAACTTTTGGTAAATGCATTGACTAATACAAACGAAGCAATCCAACATTCCCTTATCAGTGATTTCGAAAAAAAAAATACAATGATTTAAGCAAACCATTCAGATAATATCAGAAGCAACACCACACTCGATCAAGCTAGATCTGAATCAACGAATTCAAGGACAAACCCTGAAATAACACAAATCGGAACACGATCACGAATTCAAAACCCTAATCGCACGCCATCAATCGACAATTCACACACGACATGTTCATTCACAAACAACGCGCGCGAGACTTCAAGATTATCGACGCACATGCAATCATTTACAGAACCAGAAAAAGATTAACGGATGACAAATGCAGATCAAACGAAGCCAGAAATGCCACAGATCTGTGAATCTGAAAATTCTCGGAACCGAATCGTAGAAAAAGAGAGAGAATTTACCGGTTTGCTGAAGATCTTTGATCAATTGAGAAATTTAAAGAAAAATTTAAAAGAAAAACAAAATACAGAGCAAGAATGGATCTGAACTATGAAGGATGAGGCTTTGTCTGAATTCTAATATGAGAAGCGGAGTTGCAGCTTTTGCGCTGCGTCGAGAAGTTGTACGTGGATTTACGAATCAGCGTTCGACACGCTTACTAATATCGTGACGTGGCGAGCGTAGGCATTTTTGACTTGTTTCTTAACATTTTAGTTGGGTCAAATTCTTTCAAAGGCATTTTTCGGAATTTTGGGAGGATAAAGCGATAAATATCTATCAGATGTTTTTTTTTTCTTTCTTCTGATAAGTGGTTTGATCATCAAAAGATGATCTATAATTTTATAGTTATTCACTAATCAACATAATAATCCGAAAGGTGTACAGATTTTTTATATTTAACTAGTCTCTAATCCGTGTATATGCATGGGTTGTTCATAATTTATTTAGTATGCATGTTTAATTATTTTGTAAGGCAGAAGAAAAATGAAAGGTAGGGTGGAACTTAAAATAGATTTAATATTGATAATAAGTTTGATGTTCATAGTCGTCAACTATGTATATCGACGGATAAGAGAAGAGAACTAAATATTTATAATAATATTGTGCTTAAACCTCGTCAGCTATGCATACACTAGGAACCTTAAAGAAAAAATCACAATGTTCACTCCCGTTATCACATCATAAAAAAGGGTCTTCAACTAGAGTTTACATACTAATAATAATAATATCATTACAGAAAGAGACAAAAATAAATAGGCACAAAATATATCTAAAAAAGAAGAAAACAAACTGTGAGAGGGAGACAGTGCCTGAGGAAGACTCGTAAGACAATGACGGAGAGGGAGGAGAAACAAAAGAATGTACATTCTTCGTGGGCTAGGGTAGATATACAAAGACGATCATTAGTAAAACCCGTCCTTGTCTTGGTTCCACGTAATTACAATATTGCCACCGAAGGACATTCTAAGACGGTCGTCTACAACCGCCTTAAAATGTGCGACGTTAAATACAAAAGTTATTTTGTTTAATACAAAATTGTCACCGCTCCGTATTCTAAGACGGTTATTGACAACCGTCTTAGAACACGCGTCGTAAAAAACCACTTTTGTAGTAGTGTTTCACCAAATTTAGGAATTTTAAAAATCAATAGAAATAAAAAGTAAATTAACAATCCATTGTGCCATTATATATAATTTGGGGTTAATTCAAGGATTAGCTAGACTTAGTAATATAGTATAATGCATAACCATAACTTAAAAGAATGATGCCTCAGAAGTTTAAAAAATAAATAAAATAAAGAATAATGATGTAAGATTGAAGATTTTGCCTTAAATGGAGTTTAGCTCTGCAAGAACTTGAAAGAGCAACTTGTGTCTCCTGCTAGTATGCAAATATTGCCCATAGAGAGGTAAAAGCATACAACGAAAAAAAGATGTGTCTAATGTAAAATGAAGAAACTGACTCGAGAAGAAGAGAAATCGTGATATCATGTATGTCTGTCACTTGTAACATATAAGAGAAAGAAAAACATGATAAAATTGACAAAAAAATTATGGATAAACACTTGTTTTAAAACAAACTAAGAAACTAAGACACTACAAAAAAAGTATGATTTAGCGACCGACAGATTCGGTCGCTAAATCCCTAAATTCGGTCGCTAAAACTCTTAGCCACCGAAATAGCGACCAAATCATGTACGTTGCAAAAACCCAAGTCGCAAAACCCTCAGCAACCGAATTTCTATTCGGTTGCTATTTCGCCACCGAACTACTGAGTCGCAAGCACACAAAATTCGGTCGCTAGATATTTGGTTGCTATTTTGCTTGGACCAAATCAGCAACCAAAGTTGGGGTAGCTAATTCGGTCGCTAACAAGTAATTAAATTTAAAATAAATTAAAATAAGATGCGGTTGCTAATTTGGTCACTAATAAAAAATTAAATTTTAATTATAAAATAAATTAAAATAAAGGTCGGTCGCTAATTCAGTGGCTACTAAATTTTAGTGTGACTTCAACCAAATAGATTTTTTAGTGTCACTTCAACCCATTACACTGTTTTCCATTCTCAACTTTTTAATAGATTTGTATTTTGGTTTGATTCTATGTTCAGGTTTATGTGGAGGGGGCAGTGCATGGTGGCACCATCATCGTGACCACCATCTTTGGATGTGCAATAAGGAAGAAGGAAAAGGGGAAGAAAAGAAAAAAAAAGAGGAAATGGGGGAGGGTCGTTGGAAATCGCTTTTTGAAGCGGCGTGCAATGGTTGAAGCAAATGAGAAAGGAAGAGGAAAGGAGAAAAATATGAATTTCGACGGTGCTATGAAGGGTTCGCTGTCAACGAAGGTGGAGAAAACAGAGAATAAAAAGGGTAACTCATGAGTCAAGACTGAATCTAACAATTTCTCATTTTTTTTAGATTCGCTATGTAATTCATTTATGGATTTGCCATTGTTGTTCTTCTTTTGGATCTGCTATTGTCAGACCTTAATTTCGTACGGGGAATATCATTCATTGATGTTTTGATTCTCGTTAGCCGAATTGCGGTGTTCGACACCAGTTACCACCCAAAGTAGAGGATCACTCAGTGTTTTGATCAAGAATACAAAAGGATACCAAGGAAGGGGACAAAATGGTCCTTTTTGGGTTTTTCTAGACCCTAGCTCGCCCAAGCTAGCATCTGGCTCGCCTGGGCCATCAAATAACTTCATGGTTAAGAAATTAGCTCGCCTGGGTGAGCTAGTTACTTCAGGGCTAAGGTTCAACTTGCCTAGGCGAGCTCCAGCTCGCTTGGGCAAGCTGCAACTGCCCCAAAGTGACCATTTGCCTATAAATAGGCGTCCTAGGGGTGTTTTAAGGGGTTAGAAGGTTTAGAAGGTGAGGGAATTGAGAGAAGAGAGAAAGAAGAAGAAGAAAGAAGAGGAAGAAAGAAGAGGAAATGAGGCTGAGGCGCTACCGAATCGCGATCGCGATGATTCCCTATGTCGTTTTCTTGTTCTAAGTTCTTTATGCGACCGTTGGTTAGTTTTATATTTAGATTTTGATGTGATCTATGCACCCTTAAGAGCCCCCCTTGTTGTTTTGTGCATATTCATTTCCTCCATCTATCATTGGCGATCTCATTTTTCTTTGTAAAGTTCAATCCTAATTGATCACTAGTGTTGTAAAGTTGTCTTTAAAAAGATTGAAAGTTAATAAACAAAACCAAGATAAAACCAACTCATAACTAACTTCTTTTTATCAAATATCACTTGAGATCGTTTCAAGGTCCAATGCCTTAACGATTCTCTCCGCTTTTCAAATTTAAAAGATCATTTCAAGGTCTAACGCCTTAACGATTCTTTCGTTTTTCAAAATTTAAAACATCGTTTCAAGGTCCAACGCCTTAAATGACTTTTTGGTCGCAATTAAAATGAATCTTTCAAAAACATAAAAATCAATTTAACACACAAACATTCAGACTTAAAGAACTACGTAGGTCTGAATTTCTCATCGCACTTGAGGATATATAGGACCAAGGGCAACACCCTTGTCGGCCCCAAAAAAAGAAAAAAAATATAAAAAGGGAAAAATAAATAATATTGAAGTCACATTTTTGCACACTCGATTAAAGGTTGTCATCCCTTGTGACGGGCGCGTGGGGTATTAATACCTTCCCCATGCATAAACAACTCCCGAAACCCTTTTTTTCAATATTCGCAGATCTCTTCTTTTTTGGTTTTTCTAACAATTTCCTCGAATAAACGTTGGTGATGACTCCCACGTGTTTTCCTTTTTGGAAGATGCTCCTTTGGCTTTTCTCCCGCACTCCTATCGTAGGGTAGGTTGCGATAGATGGCGACTCTCCTGGGGACTATTAGATAGTTAAGTCATTCGATCAATGTGCAATGTTTTATCGTGACTTCTTCTTTATTTATGCTCCCTCTTCTCTTTTATCTTTTGTTTTGTCCATATTTGTGTATAAACTTTGCTATGCTATTGTGTTTGGTGTGTGTTTGTCTATCTATTGCATTCGTAGTTAGAAATATTTTTGTTCTATCCACACATGGCACCTACACCTTTACACACATGTTGAGATATTAGGCCCTATACTTGGGTCTATGTGAGCCATAAGGAGTGGAGGTCGATCTGTGGTCATGCTGGGTCTCTGACTCGCTTGATAACAGTAAAGCCTCATCTAGAGTTTTCCTCTTTTAGTGATGCATTTTCGCTGATATCCCCTATCGCCATAATGTATTACCTAAGAGGATGATATCTCTAGAATCCAGTAAAGTTACATGAAACCACCCTTGAGGGTTGTCAATAGACGGGGACTTTTGGATCCTTTCCATTAGGTTCCTAAATTAGAGGGCACATAGCAAACTCACTCTGGCTTGTTCCTTGATTGCATCATGCATCTCTTCATGGCATCGTAATGGACATATCATTCTTGCATTTTGTCAGTTATCATATTCATGCATTGCATTTGCATAAGTCATTGCATTATCATACATATTCATTTAGCATGTTTTTGTTCTACCAACTGCATACATTATATTTTCATCGTTCTCATGTTATGTTCACTCATGCATGATCCTTGCATTTTCTTTTGCAAAAACAAAAAAAAAGCGAACAAAAAAAGAACAAAAAGAAAGTCATAATGAAGAATGAAAGTTTACACCACGTTCTTAGTTACATGTGTTGGGTACCATGATGATAGTTATAAAAAAACCATGTCGAGATTATACACTTATTTCTCTTGAAAAATGATTGAAAATCACATGAACATGGTACCTAATGCATTGTTAACTAGGAAAGGGTGGTTCTTCAGGCGTCTCATGTCAATCTCATAATTACATTTGTCATGCATAGCATAGGTGTGCCCTAATCATTCATCTTTATGACATGTTGTCGAAGTATTGACAATCAAAATTTCTATTCCTTGGATTATGGGGTCGAACCAAGCACATGCTTTTAAGAAAAGGTTTTCATCAAGCCAAGGTCAAGTATGGACGTAACCAGCTTATGAAAGTTGGGGTAGAAGAGGGATCAAGTTTACATAGCTTCTTTGGCTACTACCAACACATTATTGAGCTAAATAATTTACAAAATTTTGAGACTGTTGATGTCCATGTTTTATTTTCAGTTTCACTTTGACTTTGACAAGATGTGATGAACAATGTTGTTTTAATTAAAATCTAAATTGATTTGACCCTATGTTCTACTGAATGTCCTGTGTAAAATTTGCAATACTTCAACAATGTATCATTCACATACATCCATGCTTATTTTTTCTTTTCACATTGGTTGTATTGCTCATTGCATTCTTTCCTTGAAATAAAAAATGTAATCATTGTAATCAAAAGGAAAGAATGTGCTTTATGGTGCCCTTACCGAACGCGTGCAAAGCTAGAGTGATGAGTGAAATAGAGGAGGTACAGGAACAAATGAAGGCTGACATGGAGGCCATGAAAGAGCAAATGACCACAATGATGGAAATCATGATGAGTATGAGAAAAATGATGGAGGTTTACACGACTATAGTCATTGCCGCAAGTACCGCCACTGAGGTGGACCCGACTCACCCATCTAGCCTTAATCAAGTAAATCATCCAGCCTCAGATATGGTAGGTCAGGGAGGCAAAGCGTTGGGAAGTGTGGGCGACCCCCATTTTGTGCAGGTTCAGAACAAGCATTCCTTCCAACCATGTGAATTGCCTCCCAACTATACACCACCCAATGTTGTACACACTCCCGATGAGAATGTCGACAACTCCACACCCATACCCATTGAGAGCCAACAACCCCAATTTGATCATGCACATGTCTCTCAACCCATGGGGGAGACACATGAAGCACCCGAGACCATAATCTAGCCGACTTCTAGCCTCACCTCAGATATGCCGCTGAGGGGCAGGCATTTTGTGACGTACCCCTACCAAACACTTTGGAGGGCCCTCAGTATTGCCCACAACCACAACCCTTACATTTTGTGGTGGGAAAAGTGCCTCCTGCCATGGTGGAAAGGGAAAATTTTGATCATATAGAAGAAAGGCCGACAACCATTAAAGGAGGTGGAGATTATGCTTTTGCTGATATGGCAGAGCTGTGCCCAGTGCTTGACGTCGGTATTCCTCCGAAGTTCAAGGTGCCAGACTTCAATAAGTACAAGGGGACTACTTGCCCCAAGAATCACTTGAAGATGTACTATAGGAAAATGGGGGCATACGCAAAAGATGAAAAATTCTTGATGCATTTCTTCCAAGAAAGTCTTACTGGGGCAGCCATCACCTAGTACACCAATTTGGAGTCTTCCTGGGTCCGTTCTTGGAAAGACCTAATGGCTGCCTTCATTAGGCAGTATCAGTATAATTCTGATATGGCTCCGGATAAAATGCAGCTACAGAACATGTGTAAGAGGGAGCATGAATCTTTCAAAGAATATGCCCAAAGGTGGAGGGATTTGGCAGCTCAAGTAGCGCCCCCAATGATGGAGAAGGAGATGATAACAATGATAGTAGACACATTACCGACGTTCTACTATGAGAAGATGGTGGGTTACATTGCCTTCAAGCTTTGCCGATTTAGTGTTTGCTGGCGAAAGGATCGAAGTGGGTCTGAGAAGAGGCAAATTTGAATATCCTACTTTGATGAATAGGAAGCCTAGGGCAAATGGAGAGAATAAGAAGGAGGGAGGAACCCATGCTATGACTGTCATTCCTTCATGGCCAAATTTCCCACCAGCTCAACAATACCAATACTAAGCCAATATCAGCCATTCTCATTACCCACCACCCTATCAGCCAAGAACACCCAATCATCCACAAAGGCCACCCTTAAATTAGCCACAAAACCCGCCTGCTGCATATCCAATACCAAACACCACCCTTAACATGAACCAAAATACCGACCAGGGAAGGAATTTTCCAGAAAAGAAAAAGCCTATAGAATTCACCCCAATTCCGGTGTCGTATGCTAACTTACTCCCATATCTACTCAATAATGAAATGGTAGCCATAATCCTAGCAAAGGTTCCTCAACCTCCATTTTCTCGAGGATACAACTCAAATGCAACATGTGCTTATCATGGAGGAGTTCTGGGGCATTCTATTGTGCATTGTATGACCCTGAAACATAAGGTGCAAAGTCTAATTGATGTAGGCTGGCTAAAATTCGAAGAGGACAATTGCTTGTGAATTCTGACATTGTCAAGTGACACTATGTGTGGGGCAATTTGAAGGTTGTTGTTAGATGTCTCCAATGACTCATTAGGATTTTCAATTTTATGTCATTACTGTAAACAACAGTCACAATGCTAATAATATGGATAAATTTGATGTCTTTGTCTCTCATTCTCTCACAATTACATTTTTTCTGATTTAACTTTCACTAGAATGTGAATGTAAGCGATTGATTTGTTTGCTCAATGTAACCTATGCTCCTGAGTTGATCTCCAAGTCTGTTCAATTAGAAATTGCTCATTCTCCACGTTTGGTGAGGGTGCCGTAAACGATGAGTAAAGCAAAAAATGTTTAATTGACTGTGTTTCAAATAAAAAATAAGAAGTACAAACATTCATGTGACCTCATTTTATCATTCTTAAAGGTTATCTTTTGAGAGAAAAGTGAGTTGTCAAGAACAAGAGTCATTTGACTTAATCTGTCAATTGAAAATCCTTTAAATATTTCTCGTCCTTGAAAATTCATTTTTAAGAACCTGCATAGTTTCTTTCATTTTTCCTTGCTGCAAGGTCATGACAAAAGACAACAATAGATACCTTAGAGCCCTACATTGGGGCAGTGAGAGGCACCATGCATGAGCCTAAAGCAAACCTAGGGGCAGATAAGAAATTCTCACCCGGTAGGTCGAAAACCCGAAAGGGCGGCCTAGGCAAAAATTAGGATATAGGATAAAAAGAAGAAACGATAAGGAGCATGTTTATCAGAGGTTTGTTCCCAAAATCCAAACTGTAAAAGTATCTAGTCAAGATTTGAAATGACATATGGTCATGTTTCAACATCCCAAACACTAATTTATCCCTTGCTACCCCCATTGAGCCAAAGCATATTTGTTTTCTAAAAACAACATAAAAAACAACAAAAACAAAATAGAAACCCCAAGTAGGAACCATCGCTAAATTGGCGGGAAGAGCAATGCAAACTACACATGCATGAAGTTAGGCAACAATGAAAAGAAAAGGAAAATAAAATCCGCCAAAGGCGAGTGAAGAAAAAGAAAGACAAAAGATCTCCAAATTTTACAAGGAAGGCACAAAAGGGCAATAAGGATTAATGTATAAGACAAAAGGAATAGAGCCCAACCCAAAATTTGAAATGAATAAAAGCACAAGCAACTCTCTCGAGGTTCTTACTCAATCCTTAAACACTCTTTGAGCCTCTCTGATCTTTTCTTTCATAGCCTTCTTACCCCTAACCACCTTACGAGCCTAATAAAGACCATGTGGATCGAGGAATGACTAATTTTGCTTTTGAGTTTGGATTTTGGAATGAAACCCGCACACGCTTGTGATTGTTGAAAAAAAATATAAAAAAACCCTTGAGGTTTGCACTTGCACATTTGAGAAGAAAACTCATTTGACGAGGAGCTCGTGGAAGATGCCCAAAGAAAATTGTGATAGTAGGGTACATTTGATGTTAGTTGCTCATGCAGACACCTTAGGATTCCTTTTGAATCCAAGGATGGCCTTTGTTGTATAAATTCTTTCGGGATCATTCCATGTCATCAAGTTTCAGCGGGATCGACAAACCCTTGGCATCACTCTATGACTTTAAATTAGGAAAATTTCACTTGGTCACATACCAAAGTGTGACAATCCATTGCCATCCTTCAATGGGGCGCATGATCGATCCCAAAGCCTTATGTTTCCTTGCTGTGCAGAATAATTGAAGGTTTTAAAACAAAAAAAAGTGGACAAACCCTAGGATCAATATTTCAATTGATTGATTAATTGTCAAATGGCTCCACTTACATCACTCAAAATTTTCAAGTGATCAAACAAAACATACACTCTGAGGGAGTCCCCGAAGAGATTTGCAAAAAAATAGAATGAGGTTGCATGAATTATCACGTCTTTTAGAAAAAGACAGTCAATCTGTGTTTTCCACAGAAAGAAAAAAAATAAATCAAAATCAAAATCACAAAAATAGGAAAGAGTGTCATGAGAATTACACAATTTTCATGATTCAAAACCTTTTGCATTACTAGCATTTCAAGATGAAGGTTGCATGCATCTGCATCCCAAAAATCATGTTCATATTAGGCTATAAGTGCGTAGATTTCTCTTTATATAAAAATTTCCCAAATCTAATGTCCTATCTTTTAAGTTTAGGATGAGAAGCCCTCTCAAAGAGTCAACCTCTTGCTTTCTCATAAGGTTGAGCCCTTTGGTACTAGTGCCTATTGACTTGTTTCATAGGACTCAATAGGCTCACTTTTATCTTTCACAGGGCGCAAAGTCCTCACTTTTATCTTTCATAAGACTCAAAGTCCTTCCATTTATCTTTCATAGGACTCAACGTCCTCACCTTTATCTTTCATAGGACTCAATGTCCTTTATCTTTATCTTTCATTGGACTCAAAGTCCTTTGTCTTTATGCTTTCATAGGACTCAAAGTCCTCTGTCATTTACATTTCAAAGACTTCAATGTCTTCACTCATTTACGCTTTCAAAAGACTACAATGTCTTCATTTACATTTCAAAGACTTCAATGTCTTCAGTCATTTACACTTTCAAAAGACTACAATGTCTTCATTTACATTTCAAAGACTTCAATGTCTTCAGTCATTTACATTTCAAAGACTTCAATGTCTTCAGTCATTTACGATTTCAAAAGACTACAATGCCTTCATTTACATTTCAAAGACTTCAATGTCTTCAATCATTTATGCTTTCAAAGAATACAATGTCTTCATTTACATTTCAAAGACTTCAATGTCTTCAGTCATTTACACTTTCAAAAGACTACAATGTCTTCTTCATTTACATTTGAAAGACTTCAATGTCTTCAATCATTTATGCTTTCAAAAGACTACAATGTCTTCATTTACATTTCAAAGGCTTCAATGTCTTCAGTCATTTATGCTTGCAAAAGACTACACTTTCTTCATTTACATTTCAAAGACTTCAATGTCTTCAGTCATTTACGCTTTCAAAGACTACAATGTCTTCATTTATGTTTCAAAGACTTCAATGTCTTCATTCATTTACACTTTCAGAGACTACAATGTCTTCATTTACATTTCGAAGACTTCAATGTCTTCAATCGTTTACGCTTTGAAAGACTACAATGTCTTCAGTCATTTAAGCTTTCAAAGACTACAATGTCTTCATTTACATTTACAAGACTTCAATGTCTTATGTCTTTTTCACTTTATAAAACTTCAACGTCTTCTTTCTTTTATAGGACTTAATGTCCTTGTCTTTGTGCTTCTTAGGACTCAATGTCCTCTGTTTCTATGCTTTGAAACAAAAATTTCAAATGTCTTATGCTCTATAGGACTTCAATGTCCTTTTATTTACATGTTTCACTTCTTTGGTTTTCGCCAGTTGCCCGGTCGAATAACAAGATTGCTCGAACGAAATTAGTGTCCTTATCTTTACTTACCATTTCATTTCCAATAAAAGATAAGTAAAAAGGGGCAACTGTTAGACCCTAATTTCGTCCGGGGACTATCATTCACTGATGTTTTGATTCTCGCTAGCTAAATTGCAGGTGTGCGACACTAGTTACCGCATGAAGCAGAGGATCACTCAGTGTTTTGATCAAGAATACAAAAGGATACCAAGGAAGGGGGCAAAAGGGTTGCTTTTTTTGGGTTTTCTGGACCTTAGCTCGCCCAAGCTAGCATCTGGCTCACCGGGCCATCAAATAGTTTCATGGTTAAGAAATTAGCTCGCTTGGGCGAGATAGTTACTTCAAGGCTAAGGTTCAGCTTGTCTGGGCGAGCTGCAATTGCCCCAAAGTGACCCTTTGCCTATAAATAGGTTTCCTAGGGGTGTTTTAAGGGGTTCGAAGGTTCAGAAGGTGAGGGAATTGAGAGAAGAGAGAAAGAAGAAGAAGAAGAGAGAAGAGGAAACGAGGATGAGGTGCTATTGAATCGCGATTGCAATCATTCCCTATGTTGTTTTCTTGTTCTACATTCTTTATGCGACCGTCGATTACTTTTATTTTTAGATTTTGATGTGATCTATGCACCCTTAGGGGCCCCCCTTGTTGTTTTGTGCATATTCATTTCCTCCATCTATCATTGGCGATCTTATTTTTCTTTGTAAAGTTTAATCTTAACCGATCACTAGTGTTGTAACATTGTCTTTAATAAGATTGAAAGTTAATAAGCAATACCAAGATAAAACCAACTCATAACTAACTTATTTTTATCAAATATCACTTGAGATCGTTTCAAGGTCCAACACCTTAACGATTCTCTCTGCTTTTCAAAATTTAAAACATCGTTTCAAGGTCCAACACCTTAAACGTCTTTTTGTTCGTAATTGAAATGAATCTTTCAAAAACATAAAAATCAATTTAATACACAAACATTTAGACATAAAAAACTACGTAGGTCTGAATTCCTCATCGCACCTGAGGATACGTAGGAGCAAGGACAACATCCTTGTCGCCCAAAAAAATAAAAAATATAAAAAGGGAAAAATAAATAATATTGAAGTCATGTTTTTGCACACTCGATTAAAGGCTATCATCCCTTGTGACGGGCGCGTGGGGTGCTAATACCTTCCCCCATGCGTAAACAACTCCCGAACCCTTCTTTTCAATATTCGCGGACCTTTTCTTTTTTGGTTTTTCTAACATTTTCCTCGAATAAACGTTGGTGTCGACTCCCACGTGTTTTCCTTTTTGGAAGATTCTTCTTTGGCTTTTCGCCTGCACTCCCATCGTAGGGTAGGTTGTGACAACTATGTAATTCATTTTTTGGATCTACCATTGTTCTTTTAGATCCTTTTTTTTGCATCTTCTCCCTAATTCCTTTTTGGATCTTCGTTTACATTTCAATGACATTATCGACATTAAAGTCGATCCACATTGTTCTTTTAGATTCTTTTTTGGTTTTTCTAACGTTTTCCTCGAATAAACGTTGGTGTCGACTCCCACGTGTTTTCCTTTTTGGAAGATTCTTCTTTGGCTTTTCGCCTGCACTCCCATCGTAGGGTAGGTTGTGACAACTATGTAATTCATTTTTTGGATCTACCATTGTTCTTTTAGATCCTTTTTTTTTTGCATCTTCTCACTAATTCCTTTTTTTTTGCATCTTCTCACTAATTCCTTTTTGAGTCGGGCTAAGGCACTTCAACTCAATGTGGATCGGCTTTAATGTCGATAATGTCATTGAGATGAGATGATGTTGATGTTGATAATGACATTGAGATGAGATGTTTTTGATGTTGAAAATGTCATTGTGATGATGTATGTTATGTATGTACACGGGGGGTGCAATCACCATGATGGATATCCCTGGCGAGGGAAATAAAGCGGTTAAAGAATTTTAAGCATCTCTGGAGGGGGATGGCTTATAATCTTTAATTATCCATAGTTAGTGCATTGATAGTGCCCATGTTTCATACTTCATATTGCAAGAAAATAGTATAAACTTTGTCAGTAAGTACTTATAATTTCTTATGAGGGGAAATACTTGTACTTGGGGGCATGTCACTCGGTTTGGAACTCCCTTTAGACTCAGGCTGATCACCATGGGGGGAGGGGGATTTGCTTGTGCACGATGTAGATGCAATTGACTTTGATGTTTTGATGATGATCATGATGATGTGTTGCAATTGATGCAAATGGGCTTTTCAAGATTAAAATTCAAGACAATACTTCAAGATTACAAGTCACAACATCAAGATGATCACTAGAATATTAGGAAGGGAATTCCTAATTAAATTAGCAAAGGTTTGGCCAAGTGATTTATATTAAAAAGTGTTTCTCAAAGGTTTTACTCTCTGGTAATCGATTACCAGAGGATGTAATCGATTACCAGTGGCCAAATACGTTTTATAACAGCTACAAAAATTTGAATTCGAAATTTTAGACTGTGTAATCGATTACACAATTTTGGTAATCGATTACCAGCAGTTAGTAAACGTTTTAATTCAAATTTTAAAAGCTGTAATCGATTACACAATTACTGTAATCGATTACCAGACAGGATTTTCAGAAAAATAATTTCAAGAGTCACAACTTTTCAAAGGCTTTACTCATGACCACCAATGGTCTATACATATGTGACTTAAACACGAAATTGCTCAGAGATTTTCAGAACAACAAAGTGTTTATCCTCTCAAAGAGCAAATTCATTTTATCCTCTTAAGAATTCCTTGGCCAATTCAATTGCAATTCATTAAGGAATTATTTGAGTGCTCAATCTGTAAAATCCATCTCTTTCTAGAGAGATTTGTTCTTCTTCTTCTTCTCATTCTCTAAGGGATTAAGAGACTGTGAGTCTCTTGTTGTAAAGGATCTCTAAACACAAAGGAAGGATTGTCCTTGTGTGTTTAGAACTTGTAAAAGGAATTTACAAGATAGTGGAACTCTCAAGCGGGTTGCTTGGGGACTGGACGTAGGCACAAGGGTGTGGCCGAACCAGTATAAAACTGAGTTTGCATTTTCTCTTCCCTTAATCTCCTTTATTTATTATTGCTTTATATTCATATTCAAATTGTTTCATTTGAATTAATATTTAAGAAGATTGTCATTAAGGGAATTCATAACTTGAGTAAAAAGTGAAATAGATTTTTAATTAGGGGAAACAGTTTGGAATATCTTAATTCAACCCCCCCTTCTTAAGATATCTGAGGCCACTTGTCTAACAAGTGGTATCAGAGCTTCATTCTTGTACAAAGTTTAGAAGCTTCAAGAAAAAGATGGCCTCAACAAATTTCTTATTTCCAGAAGGGAATTCTATCAATAGACCTCCAATCTTTAATGGAGAGGGTTACCACTACTGGAAAACCCGAATTCAAATTTTTATCGAGGCAATAGATCTAAATATCTGGGAAGCCATAGAAATAGGGCCTTATATACCCACCACAGTAGAAAGAGTTTCAATAGATGGTAGTTCATCAAGTGAAAGCATGACCATAGAAAAACCTAGAGATAGATGGTCTGAAGAGGATAGAAAACGAGTACAATACAACTTAAAAGCCAAAAACATAATAACATCTGCCCTAGGAATGGATGAATATTTCAGGGTTTCAAATTGTAAGAGTGCTAAGGAAATGTGGGACACTCTTCGATTAACACATGAAGGAACTACAAATGTTAAAAGATCTAGGATAAATGCACTAACTCATGAGTATGAATTATTTAGAATGAATGCAAATGAAAATATTCAGAGTATGCAAAAGAGATTTACACATATAGTAAATCATCTAGCAGCCTTAGGCAAAGAATTTCAAAATGAGGATCTTATAAACAAGGTGTTAAGATGTTTAAGTAGAGAATGGCAACCCAAAGTAACGGCCATTTCTGAATCAAGAGATTTGTCTAACATGTCTCTTGCCACTTTATTTGGTAAGTTGCAGGAACACGAGATGGAACTATTGAGATTGCACCAAAATGAAGAAAATGACAAGAAAAAGAAAGGAATTGCTCTTAAAGCATCATCCTCAATTCAAGAAGAAAGTGATCAGGATAATGATCCAGATGATGATGATGATCTAAGTCTCTTTGTAAAAAGATTCAACAAGTTTCTTAAAGTAAGAGGAAATCAGAGGCGACCAAATTTTAAATCAAATAGAAGGACAGAAAATTCATCCTCTACTCTAAAATGCTTTGAATGCAATCAACCTGGACATCTGAGGGTTGGTTGTCCCATCTTCAAGAAAAAGATGGAAAAATCTGAAAAGAAAAATCATAGTGAGAAGAAACTAAAGAAAGCATACATCACATGGGATGAAAATGATTTGGAATCCTCTGAAGATTCTGAAAATGAAGAGATAAATCTTTGCCTTATGGCCAAAAGTTACGAAAGTGATGAAGAGGTAACATCTTCAAACAACTTATCTATTTCTTTTGATGAATTGCAAGATGCATTTGCTGATTTGCATAAAGAATCAATTAAACTTGCAAAATTAGTTTCATCATCAAAGAAAACAATTTCAAATTTAGAAAATGAAATTTCGAAATTAAACAAAGAATTAGATCTTCTTAGAAATGAAGTCTCAATCTCTAAAACAAATGAAAAAGTTAATATCTCCACTATTAATGACAAGAAAATAACAGATTCTTGTAGTTGTTGTGATAAATATGTAAAAGAAATTAAAGAGTTAAAAAATTCACTTGCAAAATTTTCATATAGTAGAAATAATTTAGATGTTATATTAAGTAAACAAAGATATGTGTCTAATAAAAATGGACTAGGGTATAAATCTGAAAAACTACAAAAGGTTCATAAAAACTTTTCCACTTCCACACAAAAATGTAATTCTAATTCTATCACTTGTTTTTACTGTGGAAGAAGAGGACATGGCATATCAACTTGCTACTTCAAGAAAAATTACAGTAACATTAAAATGATATGGGTCCCAAAAGGATCCTCAGTTTATACTAACATGCAAGGACCCAATAAAATTTGGGTACCTAAGTCAAAAACTTGATTATGCAGGTATCTTTGAGAAAGAAGTGGTACATAGATAGCGGATGCTCAAAACATATGACTGGAGATGCATCAAATTTTACACACATATCTCCAAAGAAAAGCGGGCATGTAACATATGGTGATAACAACAAAGGTAGAATTCTTGGAGTGGGTAAAATAGGTACAAATTCTTCAAACTCCATTGAAAATGTTCTACTTGTTGAAGGCCTTAAGCACAGCCTGCTTAGCGTTAGTCAACTATGTGACAAAGGCTATCTAGTATCATTTGATTCTCAGAAATGTCTTATAGAACATAAGCATGACATTAATATAAAGCATGTAGGACATAGAGTCAATAATGTTTACATGATAGACTTAAGCATAAAACAAGAAAACAATCATTGCTTTCTTAGTAAAGATGATGATCCATGGTTATGGCATAAAATAATTGCTCACATAAACATGGATCACTTAAATAAATTAATTTCAAAAGATTTAGTAGTTGGTTTGCCTAAATTGAAATTTGAAAAAGATAAACTATGCGATGCATGTCAAAAGGGCAAACAAACAAGAGTCTCATTCAAATTTAAAAATGTTGTTTCAACCACTCGACCATTACAGTTATTGCATATGGATCTATTTGGTCCATCTAGAACCATGAGTTTTGGAGGAAATTACTATGCTTTAGTTATAGTTGATGATTTCTCTAGATATACTTGGACATTATTTATTACACATAAAAGTGATTCATTCCAAGCATTTAGGAAACTTGCTAAAGTCATACAAAACAAGAAAAATCTCAAGATTGCATCCATTAGAAGTGATCATGGGGGTGAATTTGAAAATAAAGATTTTGAATTATTTTGTGATGAACATGGTATTGAACATAATTTTTCTGCACCAAGAACCCCTCAACAAAATGGAGTTGTTGAGAGGAAAAATAGGTCATTGGAAGAAATTGCAAGAACTTTATTAAATGATACTTCTCTTCCAAAGTATTTTTGGGCTGAAGCTGTCAATACTGCATGTTACATCATGAATAGAGCCTTGATAAGACCTATTTTAAAGAAAACCCCATATGAGTTATTTAATGGTAGAAAACCTAATATTTCTCATCTACATGTTTTTGGTTGCAAGTGCTTTGTACTTAATAATGGTAAAGATAATCTAGGAAAATTCGATGCAAAATCTGATGAAGGCATTTTTCTTGGATATTCATTACAAAGCAAAGCATATAGAATATATAATAAGAGAACTATGAATATAGAAGAATCCATTCATGTTACCTTTGATGAATCTAATGCTATATTGTCAATAAAGAATATGCTAGATGACATTGCAGATTCTTTAGAACATATGAACATTCATGAACAAGATTCCAAAGGAAATGACAAAGGAAACAATGAAGATCCTCCAGAAGAAGTCAAATCCAATGATGCACTCCCAAGAGAATGGAAAACTTCAAGAGATCATCCCCTCGACAACATTATTGGTGATATCTCAAAAGGGGTAACAACTAGACACTCTCTTAAAGATTTATGCAATAATATGGCTTTTGTATCCATGATTGAACCTAAAAATATAAAAGAAGCCATAATAGATGATAATTGGATCATTGCCATGCAAGAAGAATTAAACCAATTTGAAAGAAATAATGTGTGGAAATTAGTAGAAAAACCTGAAAATTATCCTATCATAGGAACAAAATGGGTTTTTAGAAATAAATTAGATGAACATGGTATAATTATTAGAAATAAAGCCAGGTTAGTAGCAAAAGGGTATAATCAAGAAGAAGGAATAGACTATGAAGAAACATATGCTCCTGTTGCAAGATTAGAAGCCATTAGAATGCTATTGGCATATGCATCCATAATGAATTTTAAACTTTATCAAATGGATGTTAAGAGTGCCTTTCTAAATGGCTTAATTCAAGAAGAGGTATATGTTGAACAACCCCCTGGTTTTGAAATTCCTGATAAACCAAACCATGTTTATAAATTACAAAAGGCTCTTTATGGTTTGAAACAAGCCCCTAGGGCATGGTATGAACGATTAAGCAATTTTCTTCTAGAAAATGATTTCTCCAGAGGTAAAGTGGATACCACATTGTTCATAAAGAGAAAGCATAATGATATTTTGTTGGTTCAAATATATGTTGATGATATAATTTTTGGATCCACTAATGATTCATTGTGCAAGGAGTTTTCCCTTGATATGCAAAGTGAATTTGAAATGTCAATGATGGGAGAACTAAAGTACTTTCTAGGATTACAAATCAAGCAAACTCAAGAAGGTATATTCATCAATCAATCCAAATATTGCAAGGAATTGATCAAAAGATTTGGGATGGATAGTGCAAAACACATGTCTACACCGATGAGCACTAATTGTTACTTAGATAAAGATGAATCTGGTCAGTCTATAGACATAAAACAATATCGAGGTATGATCAGATCTCTTCTTTATTTATCTGCTAGTAGACCTGATATTATGTTTAGTGTATGCATGTGTGCTAGGTTTCAATCCAACCCCAAACAATCACATTTAAGTGCAGTAAAGAGAATCATGAGATATCTATTAGGAACAATCAATTTAGGATTATGGTATCCTAAGAATTCAACATGTAACTTAATAGGATATTCTGATTCTGATTTTGCCGGATCTAAAACTGATAGAAAAAGTACAAGTGGAACTTGTCAATTTATTGGATCGGCTCTTGTCTCATGGTATAGTAAGAAACAAAACAGTGTTGCTTTATCTACTGTTGAAGCGGAGTATATCTCTGCCGGTAGTTGTTGTGCACAGATTTTATGGATGAAGCAACAATTATCTGACTATGGCATCATTCTTGATCGCATACCTATTAAGTGTGATAATACTAGTGCCATAAATCTATCCAAAAACCCAGTTCAACATTCAAGAACTAAACATATAGAGATTAGACACCACTTTCTTAGAGATCATGTCCTAAAGGGAGATTGTGTATTAGAATTTGTTGATACTAAGAATCAACTTGCTGATATTTTCACTAAACCTCTCCCCAAGGAAGTGTTCTTCTCTATTAGAAGAGAATTAGGTCTCTTAGATGTAAGAGATTTAGAAAAATAGGGATTGATTGGTTGATTTACTTTTACCTTTTGATTGTAGATTATTTTGTTTGATCTTGTTTGAATTCTTGTTTTTATGATAGAATTTATGATTTCTTGTGTATATAGAATTGAATGATTGAATTTAGTGTATTAGTAGTGAAAATTAGTCATATAGGATGTATTTGAGCATAAATATAGATATTCTCTTAAGAAACTAGCCTAGGATAGGCTCTGGTAATCGATTACCATCCAGTGTAATCGATTACACATGAACAGGCAGCCTGTAATCGATTACAACATCCTGTAATCGATTACCAGAAGGCTTATTGGGCCTGTAATCGATTACCAATACCTGTAATCGATTACAATGCGTCATTTTCAAATTCCGCTTGATGATGAACCCTTTGTTCAAGTCAAGCGTTCCTTTGCAATTGGTGCTGGTGCAGTGACCTCCTTTGGGTATCGTAAAGATCGGAATGGACAATGGCTGAAGAAGGATTCACTCCCTCCTCAACATGAACGTACTCCTTCACCTCCCCCTCAACGTGAAGATTCCGCACTCATGAATGAAGTCCTCTCCGAATTACGGGGTCTTCGTTCTTATGTTGGTGACCGCTTCGACTCGTTGGATTCACGCTTTGCCGGTATGGACATTCGCCTTACATAGCTTGAAGAGGATGTCGGATACATTCGTCAGAGTTTTAATCTTCCTCCACCACCTCCATCTTCTTAGATTTTAGTTTCTGACTATATGTCTTTTTATAAGCCGTGTATTTTGGCTTTTAGTTTCTTAGAATTTACATTATTATGCTAAGTACTTTGCTTATTTATCTTTTGGTTTTTAAATTTCAGTCTTGGATATTTTGTGGTTGTTGACATTTTATGTTATTTGAATTCTAGTTTGATTATTTCTTGTTTGTGAGTTTGGCTTATTGTGTTTAATACTCTGATATTTATATCTTACAACTCCATTGTTATATCTGTGTTGATTTCCGAGTTCTTTGGCTTTTTGATGTTGCCAAAGGGGGAGAAAAGGTTGCTTAACAAACTTAGAAATCAAGTGATCATGTATTCCGAAATATAGGGGGAGTAAACGCATGCACATTTTATCTATATACAATTGTTTGTTGCTTGCTTGAATCTTGATTTCAGGTATTGTATTGTCATCATCAAAAAGGGGGAGATTGTAGATGCAATTGGCTTTGATGTTTTGATGATGATCATGATGATGTGTTGGAATTGATGCAAATGGGCTTTTCAAGATTAAAATTCAAGACAATACTTCAAGATTACAAGTCACAACATCAAGATGATCACTAGAATATTAGGAAGGGAATTCCTAATTAAATTAGCAAAGGTTTGGCCAAGTGATTTATATTAAAAAGTGTTTCTCAAAGGTTTTACTCTCTGGTAATCGATTACCAGAGGATGTAATCGATTACCAGTGGCCAAATACGTTTTATAACAGCTACAAAAATTTGAATTCGAAATTTTAGACTGTGTAATCGATTACACAATTTTGGTAATCGATTACCAGCAGTTAGTAAACGTTTTAATTCAAATTTTAAAAGCTGTAATCGATTACACAATTACTGTAATCGATTACCAGACAGGATTTTCAGAAAAATAATTTCAAGAGTCACAACTTTTCAAAGGCTTTACTCATGACCACCAATGGTCTATACATATGTGACTTAAACACGAAATTGCTCAGAGATTTTCAGAACAACAAAGTGTTTATCCTCTCAAAGAGCAAATTCATTTTATCCTCTTAAGAATTCCTTGGCCAATTCAATTGCAATTCATTAAGGAATTATTTGAGTGCTCAATCTGTAAAATCCATCTCTTTCTAGAGAGATTTGTTCTTCTTCTTCTTCTCATTCTCTAAGGGATTAAGAGACTGTGAGTCTCTTGTTGTAAAGGATCTCTAAACACAAAGGAAGGATTGTCCTTGTGTGTTTAGAACTTGTAAAAGGAATTTACAAGATAGTGGAACTCTCAAGCGGGTTGCTTGGGGACTGGACGTAGGCACAAGGGTGTGGCCGAACCAGTATAAAACTGAGTTTGCATTTTCTCTTCCCTTAATCTCCTTTATTTATTATTGCTTTATATTCATATTCAAATTGTTTCATTTGAATTAATATTTAAGAAGATTGTCATTAAGGGAATTTATAACTTGAGTAAAAAGTGAAATAGATTTTTAATTAGGGGAAACAGTTTGGAATATCTTAATTCAACCCCCCCCTTCTTAAGATATCTGAGGCCACTTGTCTAACACACGACAAGGTGACCTTGACACTTGCTGTCTAGTTTTTCTAAGTGAGAGTGTGACATGGACATGCTTAGGCTATCTCCTCATGAATGGTACCATATTTCATTTAAGAGTTGAGGTCAAGTGCATGCATCATACTGACCATGATTGATTGGAATTATGGAAGGCTGATGACTACTTGTTGAGTGTATGTTGGACTAATGGATGTTTGTGTATGATTATGGTATTAATATTTTCTTACTAATCATGGTCATTTGATTTTTGTGGTTATTTCTTTTATAATAAACTCACCCTTGCAATTTTGTACTGTGTGGTTGGTGCTTGTGATGATTGTGAACCTTCATTCATGGGAGCAGATGGAAAACTGTAGAGTACGTGAAGTGAGATGCTTTTGTGAAACCGCCAAGCCGACGTGATGACATTGGGATTATTTTGGGAGAGAGTTGTGTTTTGTTAATAAACTCCTCCTAGCTAGTTCTATAATTATTTTTGAATTGAGGATGTAAATCGCAGATTTAATTATATGTATAAACTAATTAACTTTCTGTTGTGAAAAAGATGTGTACTGAGTTAATATATATATATATATATATATATATATATATATATATATATATATATATATATATATTCATTGAAGTATTTTTGTGTTTGTTTGGTGAACATATATCACGAAAAATTTACTCTCATTTTTCATAAGCAAATTAATGGAGTTTTCATTTAAAAATTGAAATTTATGCAGCTTGAGTAATGATATCATAGCGACGAGGCGGGTCATTACACCAAGCACATAACTAACACACTTGTCACATAGTAGGCCCAAGCTTTGTTGCCAAGCCTCCTAGGTCTTGATGGTCTTAAACAATTACATGGATGGCAGTTGGGAGTGATCGCCACATACGGATACAACGTACATCGATGCCCAAGCTTCCAACTCAAAAAGCATAGTCTAGGAGCCTGTCAGGAGTAACAAAGTGAGGCCGATGAGCTCCCCTGTCAAATGAGTGCACAAAATGCTAACTAGTCAGCACTCGCTAATTCCCCTAGGTTCTTTGAACCTCTTTGCCCACTATACCACAATGTATCTTTATCAATCACCCATTTTCTCAATGCAATCTCACCTTCTCATAGATGGAATAAAACCATTGGTTCCTTACTCTCCATCCAATCATCTTCACTTTTGCCATCGCATCATGTGTGTAGCCCTCATGCCACTTACATCAATAATCTCGTACATCCAAAAAAACAAGAGAGAGAGAGAGATAGAGAGGAGGCTCGGGCCTACATACTACTCTCATGTAACTAATCTTGGCCTCTCAAGCGGTAGAAACCACTTGTCACACATATATATCGAACAACATAATGACTATAATTGGCACCCCTAAACCCAAACCACAACGTGTACATAAAACATGGCAATATACATATATAGTAGAATGTCAATTCATACACCACATATATAATATGTCGAAGTTCACACTATGCCAATTTTTATCATTCAACAATAACAACAATTATTTATATGCATCTCAATAACTCTATTAGCAGAGAACTGCCACAATTCAAGACATACAACAATCATCAGGTTTTAGAATTTATCTCAACAATAATCTAGCAAGTTGACCTACAGTTCTAGAATAAATAATCATAAGGTCACTTCATCCAGAGGTACAAATTATAAAGCTTTCATGTTACTAGTTATTCTTCCAATTTCAACAATTATTTGTCTAAGACTATTAGTCAACATATATGTCTGAAACTATTTTTAGCACTTCCTAATATTTCCTTAAGGTTTTTCTACATTCTAAAATCATTTTTGAGCTTAAAAAAAATACTAAGATAAGACGTCTACTATCTGAAATTAAACTGTTGTCCAGTTTTGCAAAGCGTTGCTCTTAAACTTATTTTCAATTTTCTAAGTGGCCTGGAAATTGGTTTTTCATGAATTTTACATGCTACCCTATATTTTCACACCTAAAAAACTCGTTTTTGAAGTCAAATATTTATGAAAAATGGTCCATACATCCATAAAAACTCCTGATTTGTTCATAGCTTTTACTAGAAAACTCCGATTTATTTTCGTGATTCCTTAAACTTGTTTTGTTCATAACTTTTACTAGAAAACTATGATTTAGGTGAAATATAAGGTTAACCCTAAGTTTTGGCACCCAAATAACTCATTTTTTACCTTAAAATTACAAGAGAAACAACACATGATACAGTTCCAGCCTATGCAGTAGCTATGAAATTTTGAACATCAAAACAACATTCAATGAAGGTTAGCTTCCAAAGACACCAAGATTAGGGTTTAAGAATTGGAGAGACTCTCCTTACCTTGATGAAGCTACATGTATTTTATTAGATGAACAAAGATCTTAGATCCTTGATGTTTCAAGCTTCTAAGAATGAAAATGAAATTTTGGAACCATGAATGAGAAGTTTGCACGAATCCAGTAAGGAAAACAAGAAGAAAAAGAAGATTAAGAGCCCCTTACCAAAGCTTTGATGGAAGAAACCTCAAGAGTACTTGTATGAAGCTTGGAAAATGAAGAAGAATGACTTCCTCTCCCTCTTGGTGAACTCGTGCAAATGAGGAAGAAAAGGGTCCCAAATTTGTATTTAAAGAATTGTGAAGATGAGGTTTAAGGCTTGGTCCAAAGGAAACTTGGTTATGCTTAAGTTGACAAGATTAATTGACAACATGAATGACTAATGACCAGCAATGGTGAACATGCCAAGCTATGCCACTTGGGGTAATTGTTGCTTTTGAAATTTTGACCAAAAATGGATAAAGTAGGTTTAAACCAAAAATGGCAATTTCTACTTTTGCTAAAATTTATAAATCCTATCCTAATCCCTTACATAGATGTGTTAAAGTTCCTTGGATTATGTGTAATCATAGTGGACCTTGCACAAAGTCCACTCTCACAGAGCTAAATTACATTGTCACTCACTGCACGATGCAATTCTTTCATAGATGGAATTTTAGCTCAGATAGTTTATATATCTCTGCTAATCTATGTCAAGCAAACACATGCACCTATTTATATATCTATTTATAACACAAAATTCAAGGATTAGAATTATCCAAACAATAAATTAAATTCATAAATTCACAAAGTAAATTTACATAGAGTGAACTTACACTATCTAGTCTTTCACAATGTAGGAAATAATTTAAGATGAAATTTCAGGGTGTTACAAAGAAGGTAAGAAAGAGAAGAAGGTAAGGAGAAGGAGTAGGAAGGAAGGAAGAGAAAAAAGACAAAACAATCTAAGGTGGTTCTGGTGGCTCCTGTCATACCCTAATTTCGTCCGGGGATTATTATTTGATGATATACAACCTTGGATTGGCCGCTTTGAGACACTTGGCGTCCTTGGTTGCACAATAAATGATGTCCCGAGACGTCTCCGAAATCAAAAGGAAGCAAGCTTGCACGATCCGTGAAATTCCGTAATGAGGCAGAAGTCGAAAAGAGGTGTTTTTGCGCAATCCGTGAGTTTCCGTAACTTCTTGGAAAGCTAAAAAAGAGTAAATACATAATCCGTAAGGATTCGTAGCCTTGCGGAAGGGAAATAAGTATCGTTACGAAATTCTTAAAGTTTCGTAACGTTACGAAAAAGAATTACCAAAAAAATAGAAGGGGGGGTGCATTTAGTAAAAAAGGGGTGCAAATAGTAACCAGGCCCACTTGGGCCCTCCAAAAGATTCCTCCAGAAGGCTGTTGCTTCTGGAGGAAGCAACCTTGCTCGCCTGGGCGAGTTGGGCGGCAAGCTTCTCCCCAATTTTGCTATAAATAGGGGGAGAAGTGAAGAAGAAAAGGGTTCAGCCCCTTAGGCACTTCTCTCTCTCTCGAAATTGCTGAGGAAAATTAGTTCCGTGAAGAAAATCCAAGCCGAGGCACTTCCGTAACGTTTCCGTGAGTAATTACGCAAAGATTCTCGACCGTTCTTCAAGATTCAACGTTCGTTCTTCGTTTTCTTCGGTCTTCAACGGGTAAGTACTTCAAACCAAGCTTTTCAATTCATTCTATGTACCCGTGGTGGTCCACATTTTGTTTCATGTATTTTTATTCTTGTTTTCATTTACTTTCCGTACCCCCTTTTGACGTGCTTTAGTCATTTATTTAAGTCATTTCTCGCCTAATCGAAAAAAAATAAAATAAATTTTCCACCGATCGTTTTGAATTGTATCATCCGTTAATTTTGGGTAAAATGAATTCCGAACGTTCGGGGGGGGCGTAACCCCCTTGGGAAATTCAAAAAAAGGAAGTAAAATAATAATATAATTTACCAAAAAATACCTTTTTAGAAAAAATAAAAACGAAAAAAATCAATCGGAACGT
>NC_038248.2:25382081-25401666 GCF_000004515.6 Glycine max | reverse complement strand
GGGAGAAGTGAAGAAGAAAAGGGTCAGCCCTTAGCACTCTCTCTCCTCTCGAAATTGCTGAGGAAAATTAGTTCCGTGAGAAAATCCAAGCCGAGGCACTTCCGTAACGTTCCGTGAGTAATTACGCAAAGATTCTCGACCGTTCTTCAAGATTCAACGTTCGTTCTTCGTTTTCTTCGGTCTTCAACGGGTAAGTACTTCAAACCAAGCTTTTCAATTCATTCTATGTACCCGTGGTGGTCCACATTTTGTTTCATGTATTTTTATTCTCGTTTTCATCTGCTTTTTATACCCCCTTTTGACGTGCTTAAGCCATTTATTTAAGTCATTTCTCGCTTAATCTAAAAATAAAATAAATTTCCACCGATCGTTTGAATTGTATCATCCGTTAATTTTGGTTAAAATGAATTCCGACCGTTCGGTGGTGCCGTAACCACATTGGAAATCAAAAAAAGAGGTAAAATAATAATATAATAATCAAAAAATACCTTTTAGTAAAATAAAAGCGAAAAAATCAATCGGACGTTTTTTCTCTTTGGGATTTCTCATTCTTAATTGAATTGACTAATAACTAAAGTGAAACTAAGGCTAAAATCAACTCGCCTAGTCAAGCTCGTCCACAAAAATAGGTTTTTGAAAGTTTATCATTTCAGTCTCTTACCAAGTAAATGGATCATTTTTAAGGTCCAACGCCTTAAAATGATCACCCCTCAAGTAAAAAAGAATCGCTAGATTCACGCATAAGAAAGAACTACGTAGGTCTGATTTCCTCTCCAAAGGAGGGTACGTAGCAGCAAAAGCCCCGCTTTTGTCGACCTCAAAAAATAAAAAGAAATAAAGTTAAGGTAACACGATTTCCACAATTCTAAAAAATAGGCTGTTGTCCTTCGAGACAAACGTGAGAGGTGCTAATACCTTCCTCAAGCGTAAATACTGTCGCAACCTACCCTTCGGCGGGAGGGCGACGCGTGACTCGCGGGATGCGTGTTCCACGAAAGGAATACGCGCGGAGTCGCCACCAACGTTTATTTGAGGAAAACGTCGGAAAAACCGGAAAAGACGCGATCTACGAACTTTTAAGTGAAAGGTTCGGGAGTTGTATTTACGCACGGGGAAGGTATTAGCACCCCACACGTCCGTCCCAAGGGACGACAGCCTTTAATCGAATGTGCAAACATGACTTTGTTTTTTTACGTTCCCTTTTTATGCCTTTATATCCTTTATACCCTTTTTATATTTTTCTCTTTTTGTGGTCGACAAGGGTGTTTCCCTTTGCTCCTACGTATTCCTCAATTGCGATGAGGAAATCAGACCTACGTAGTTCTTTTTTATCAAGTGATTCTTTTTTACTCAAGAGGTGATCATTTTAAGGCGTTGGACCTTGAAAATGATCCATTTACTTAGTAAGAAATTTAAATGATAAAATTCAAAACCTATTTTTGTGGACGAGCTTGACTAGGCGAGTTGATTTTAGCCTTAGTTTCACTTTTGTTATTAGTCAATTCGATTAAGAATGAGAAATCCCAAAGAGAAAACGTCCAATTGATTTTTCGCTTTATTTTACTAAAAGGTATTTTTTATTATTATATTATTTTTTATCTCTTTTTTTTTTTTTGATTTCCAACGTGGTTACGGCACGACCGAACGGTCGGAATTCATTTTAACCGAAGTTAACGGATAATACAATTCAAACGATCGGTGGAGAGAAACGACTTAAGTAAAATGGCTTAAGCATGTCAAGAGGGGGTATAAGAAGTAAATGAAACGAGGATAAAAATACACAAAACACAATGTGGACCACCACGGGTACATAGAATGAATCGAAAAGCTTGGTTCGAGGTACTTACCCGTTGAAGATCGAAGAACGATGAAGAACGAACGAAGAACGTCGAAGAACGGTCGAAAACCTTCGCGAAATTCCTCACGGAAAACATTACGGAAACGTTTCGGAAGCGCCTCGGCTTAGATTTTCTTCACGGAAACAATTTTTCCAAGCAAATTCGAAAGAGAGAGAAGTGCCTAAGGGGCTGAACCCTTTTCCTTCTCACTTCCTCCCCTATTTATAGCAAAATAGGGGAGATGCTTGCCGCCCAGCTCGCCCAGGCGAGCAGGATTGCTTCCTCCAGAAGCAACAGCCTTCTGGAGGAATCTTCTGGAGGGCCCAAGTGGGCCTGGTTGCTATTTGCACCCCCATTTTTACTAAGTACACCCCCTCTGCTTTTTTTTGGTGATTCTTTTTTTCGTAAAGTTACGGAAACTCACGAATTTCGTAACGATACTTGTTTTCTTTCCGTAATGTTACAGAACCTTGCGGATTACATAATCATCCCCTTTTTGACTTACGGAATGTTACGGAACCTCACTAATTATGCAACGATGCTTCCATTTGATTTTCGGGGTGTCACGGAACCTTACGGATTGTGCATCAATATTTTCTTTTGTTTTCCGGCATGTCCCGGAATTTCACAAATTGCCTAATGATGGGTGCCAAGCACCTCACAAGGACCAAACAAAGGTCGCATGTCATCAAGCAAAGGTCCCCGGACGAAATTAGGGTATGACAGTTGCCCCTCTTTACTTGTCTTTTATTGGAGATAAAAGGAAAGTAAAGATAAGACACTAATTTCGTTCCTCTCGATTGACGAGAGTCGCTGGTGACCATAAAATTTCCGCATGCAAATGACTCGTTGTTCCCGAGGGAACAAAAAGTGCAGAAGACGATGTCAGTCCCTGCCTGCTATCAAGCGTTCTGTCTTACAGATAGCAAAAGAATGTTTGTACGGATAACCACTCGGGTATTTCCGCCCGTCAGCGTGACTCAAAAGTTAGTATGACAGATCATGTAAGTGCGGATGATGATGTAAATCCCCGCGTGTCAACGGGCTTGTCGGCCGCGATTGACGAAGGGTGCAGAATGACCATAATTTGTCTCTGCGTGCCATCGGACACAACTATGTCTGAATGGCAAAGGGGTGCGGAATGACCAAATTTTGTCTCCGCATGTCATCGGGCCCGCCGCCTCTGGATGACAAAAGGGTGCAGAATGACCAAATTTTGTCTCTGCGTGCCATCGGACACGACTGTGTCTGAATGGCAAAGGGGTGCAGAATGACCAAATTTTGTCTCCGCATGTCATCGGGCCCGCCGCCTCTGGATGACAAAAGGGTGCAGAATGACCAAATTTTGTCTCTGCATGCCATCGGACACGACTGTGTCTGAATGGCAAAGGGGTGCGGAATGACCAAATTTTGTCTCCGCATGTCATCGGGCCCGCCGCCTCTGGATGACAAAAGGGTGCGGAATGACCAAATTTTGTCTCTGCGTGCCATCGGACACGACTGTGTCTGAATGGCAAAGGGGTGCGGAATGACCAAATTTTGTCTCCGCATGTCATCGGGCCCACCGCCTCTGGATGACAAAAGGGTGCAGAATGACCAAATTTTGTCTCTGCGTGCCATCGGACACGACTGTGTCTGAATGGCAAAGGGGTGCGGAATGACCAAATTTTGTCTCCGCATGTCATCGGGCCGCCGCCTCTGGATGACAAAAGGGTGCAGAATGACCAAATTTTGTCTCTGCGTGCCATCGGACACGACTGTGTCTGAATGGCAAAGGGGTGCGGAATGACCAAATTTTGTCTCCGCATGTTACATGACCTCAGGGTCAGTATGACAGATCCTGTGGGGCGGCCGACAAAAGCAAGGCTCTTGCTCTTACGTATCCTCCAATGAGGAACTCAGACCTACGTAGTTCTAGATAACTTGTGAGACTTGAAAAAGTCTCCACCGGAAGATGCTGACATCTCCGGAAAGGGCGCATATGACCAAATTGGCCTCTGCTCATCAATCACACTTGGGGTCACTGAATGACGAGGTGCGGATAACCGTAAGGTGTCTCCGCGGGCTACCAGCTCTTGGGTCATGGTAACAAAAAGCGGTGCGATCGACAAAAGCGAGGCTCTTGCTCCTACGTATCCTCCAATGAGGAACTCAGACCTATGTAGTTCTGGATAACTTGTGAGACTTGAAAAAGTCTCGGTGTTTTCTCCACTAAAATGCAAACATGCTTTAGCAAAGAGACAAATATTCCAACTGATTAGAGCAACATATGCCCTTTTGAGTGAAAAACAATGCGTCTACCAGGGAAGGAGAGTCTGCTGATGAAATCCCCCATAACCATAAATGAGATTTTGGATGTTAGCATTTCGTTTCTAAATGACCATTTAGAGGAAACACTGGATTCGACAAAAATAGAAGAAAATCACTCAAAGTGTATCAATCTCGCACAGGTAAGTGTTTCATCCTAATTCTGAACCATAGATATGTCATGACTTGACTTTGCAAATTATTTCCTATCAAATAAAAAATTACATGCGTGATCATGGATCAATAGGACTTCCCTTGGAAATGGGTTCTTTTGGTGGGTTTTTCGGCTTTTGAGTTTTTTTGGCTTTTTCCTTTTCTGTTCTTTTTCCCTTTCTGTTTTTGTTTAGTGCGGGGCGAAAAAAAGTCGCTAGCGCACAAGATTTTGGTTGGCAATTAAAGGGAGAAGACCATTTTAGGTCGTGGTTTCCTTTCCTTCTTTTTGTTCATTTGGTGATAATTCTGTATTGTTCAGATATTGTCCGGTCCAAAGACCTCTCTGCACATTTCTTCTGGTTTCTTTGATCAGGAGCTTTCTTCTTTTTTACTTTCTCCCATTCTTTTTCTTTGACTTGGAATTTTCTTTCCTTTCTTTTCGCTTTCTCCCACTCTTTGATTGGGAATTTCCTTGCTTCCTTTTTTCCTTTGATTGGAGATTTTCCTTCTCTTTTTTCTTTGATTGGAAATTTTCCTTCTCTTCTTTTTTGCTTCCGAGGGTAAGGATTGACATTCTCACCCTGGGTCAAGGTTTATGGTGAGTCAGGATTTTGGCTCAAGACTTGTAGAATGGCTAGGCATGATACATGTCAGGGTTTGGTTTGGTTCAAAGACAAAAAGGGATGCCCCACATTATTTCCATGACACAAATGCAAAAATGATGATTTGGAAATTTTATGCAAAACTGGTCATGCATGCACCTATGCGGACACTCAAGCGTCAAATTTTTATGGTCATGTGATGCTAGGGCTCAGGATTCATTTCCTCTATTTTAAATCAACCCAATGTTTCCAAAATATGTTCTTTTATCAATTTGTGCATTCATCCGAGTCCATTTTGGGCGTCCGGGAAAATTTTCACAGCATTCACCCTTCAGGTGTATACACATTTTTTCAGAAACTACTTTTGATCAGTGATTTTTTTCAAAGAAAAGTTGGAAGTCATCTCTTCTCAAAAGCATGTCGTTTTTTCAGCTAGACAACTTATTTTTCTTTTTTTTTCTTCCTTTTTTTTTTATCATTATCATTTGTTTATTTCTTTTTCTTGTTTGTTTTTTTTTGTTTTTTTTTTCATGAGGTATTTTGCTACCTAAACATGTGTATATTTTTGTGAGGTATTTTTGCTATATACACGCATATCCAAGGTATCTTGCTACCTAAACATATATATTTTATTTTGTGAGGTATCTTTTTGCTACATACATGCATATATAAGGTATCTTGCTACCTAAACATACATATATATTTTGTGAGGTAGTTGTTTGCTACCTAAATTACATACATGCATATCTAAGGTATTTTTCACTACCTAAACACGCATACATATATTTGTGAGGTATGACTACCTTCCGAGCTTGTGCTCGTTTTATTTAAATTCTTAGGATCATGAGCAACTAGGTGTGTCCCAATATGACTTGAGAAACAAAAGGTGATCAAATAGCAAGCAGAAATTTAAAAGTTACTAGGTTGCCTCCTAGTAGCGCTTCTTTAACGTCTTGAGCTGGACGCCTTATGACTTGTCGGTCACTGATCTAGTACTTTGCTTACCTTTGGCTTTGGACTTGGTAGCCTGCTGGTCGGCCATGTGTTGTAGGCAACGCTCTAACCTTTTTGTGGATGAGCTGAGGTGAACTCTAGAGGTGGTGGCGGTGTGTCTATTGCCTGCTATCGGCCATCCCAGGCTGCTATGGTGTTTCGCCCTGCGCCTGCCTGGAGACGCAGTACTTCTTGATGAAAGCTCGATTAGTAGGGGGCCTGATGCCCTTGCTGGAGGTGACAGGTACTCCGTAGAACTGACAGAGACCCGTAATTAGAGCTTGAACCCTCCAAGACCCTGTTGGCCTTCTTCGGGTCCACTAGGTGTCTTACGGGCACAATCCCTGCAAACAATAGATGACATTAGAAATCAGTTGGGGGAGGTGCATACTTACCTATGTCACGACGACATGAACTTGCTGGGGGGAACGGGCGCCCTGTAGGGCCGACAGAGACCCGTAACCAGAGCTGGAAACCCCAGGGCCTCTTGGACTTCTTTAGGTCCACTGGGTGTCTTTGTGGGTGCGGTCCCTGCAAGCAATAGATGGTGTCGGAAATCAGTTGAACCATATGCATACTTACCCATGTCGGGACGACACAGACCAACTGATACTTTTGCAGGGGGATATTGGCATTGGGGTCGCTGGGCAGAATGTTGCTAAGTAGCAATGTCATCTATATCTGTGTAAGAGTGGTCATGTTGGTGCGCATGATCCGCACTCGTCTCTTTGCAGCGGCACGGGTGAAATCTTGCCCCGGTATGCATAGTAGTCGTGTGATAGCCTCCTTCTCTGGTTGTGCTCGCACAGTTGGCCCTCCTCCAATATCAGGGGGTGGCCCAGGAACCGTTAAAAGGAAACTACTGGTCCCTTAACCGGGAGTGCAAGTCTCGGTTAAGCATTTAAGGATAGAGGACCTTAAATTCTCTTAAGGTACAGATGTGGAGCACACTGAAAATAAGGACACGTAGCCCTCTAAAGGTGAGGGCGTGCAGCCCTCTCAAGGCGAGGATGTGTAGTCCTCTGGAGGTGAGGGTTTGCAGCCCTCTGTTGGCGAGGACGTGTAGTCCTCTCAAGGTGAGGGCATGCAGCCCTCTGTTGGCGAGGACGTGTAGTCCTCTCAAGGTGAGGGCGTGCAGCCCTCTGTTGGCGAGGACGTGTAGTCCTTTAAAGGTGAGGGCGTGCAGCCCTCTGTTAGCGAGGACGTGTAGTCCTCTAAAGGTGAGGGCGTGTAGCCCTACGAAGGTGAGGACATGCAGTCCTTTGATGGCGAGGGCGTGTAGTCCTCTGATGGCGAGGGCGTGTAGCCCTATGAAGGTGAGGACATGTAGTCCTCGGAAGGTGAGGGCGTGTAGCCCTACGAAGGCGAGAGCGCGTAGCCCTCTGAAGGTGAGGACATGTAGTCCTCGGAAGGTGAGGGCGTGTAGCCCTACGAAGGCGAGATCGCGTAGCCCTCTGAAGGTGAGGACATGTAGTCCTCGGAAGGTGAGGGCGTGTAGCCCTACGAAGGTGAGAGCGCGTAGTCCTCTGAAGGTGAGGACATGTAGTCCTCTGAAGATGAGGACGTATAGTCCTCGGAAGATGAGGGCGTGTAGCCCTACGAAGGCGAGAGCGCATAGCCCTTTGAAGGTGAGGACATGTAGTCCTCTGAAGATGAGGACGTATAGCCCTACAAAGGTAAAGGTACATGACCCTTTGACGGCGAGGACGTGTAGTTCTCTGAAGTTGAAGGTACATGACCCTTTGAAGGCGAGGACGTGTAGTCCTCTGAAGGTGAGGACGTGTAGTCCTCTAAAGGTGAGGGCATGTCCCCCTTTGAAGGCGAGGACGTGTAGTCCTCTGAAGGCGAGGGCGTGCGGCCCTCTGAAGGCGAGGACGTGTAGTCCTCTATTGGCGAGGACGTGTAGTCCTCTGAAGACGAGGGTACTAATACCCGAGGGTCCATCCTTATGAGAAAGCAGATCGACTCATCGCGAGAGCCGGTCATCCCAAATTCAAAAGATTTGGACATTTAGATGTAGGGAGTCTATGTAGTTAACATGATTTTGAGGGATGCAAATGCATGCAACCTTTGTTGTGAAATTTGGGTAAAAGCGGACTTTATATGAAACAATGCAATGTAATAGAAAGTTGTACAATGTTCATGACATTCTTTCCCTATTTTGTGATTTTGATTTTGATTTGATTTTTTTTTTTTGGAAAACACAGATTGACTGTCCTTTTGAAAAAGGTGATAATTCATGCAACCTCATCCTATCTTTTTGCAAATCTCTCCGGGAACTCCCTCAGAGTGTATGTTCTTTTTGATTTAGTCACTTGACCATTTTGGAGTGACGAAAATGGAGCCATTTGATGTTTAACCAATCCATCGAAATTCCAGGGTTTGTCCCCTTTTTTTTTTATTTTTTTTATTTTTTTTAAAAAACATCGATGGGTGAGAACTTTTGATTTGCCCCTAGGTTCACTTGAGGCTCATGCACGATGCCCCTCATTGCCCCAGTGTAAGGCTTTGAGGTACCAACTGTTATCTTTCGTCATGACCTTGTAGCAAGGAACCTATTGGGTGAGAACTTCTAATCTTCCCCTAGGTTCGTTTGAGGTTTATGCATAGTGCCTTTCATTGCCCCAGTGTAGGGCTTAGAGGTACCAATTGTTGTCTTGTTTCCACAACCTTGTAGCAAGGGAGAATGAAAGAAGCAGTTGATTTTTGCAAAAAGAATTTTTTCAAGGACGAGAAATAGTTGAAGGATTTTTCAGTTGATGGATTAAGTCAAATGATTCCTATGTAGAAGCAAGATGTTTTGATGTCTTGATGATGCTAAAAGATCAAGTGCTTCTAAGTTTTATTCAAGACAAGAATCCAAGAAAATGTATGATCAAGTTGATCTCTAGAATCTTTAGGAAGAAGTTTCCAAATTGAAAAACAAAAGGTTTGACCAAAGAATTCTATCATTTCAAATTGAGATTTGCTCTTTGGTGATCGATTACCAACAGCTGAAAATGTTTTAATTCAAATTTTTAAAACCTGTAATCGATTACATAAGTCTTGTAATTGATTACTAGAGGGTATTTTAAGAAAATAATTGTCAAGAGTCACACCTATTCAAATTTTTTATGAATGAGCATCAAAGTTGACTTGGAAACACGAATTTAAGGGAGTTTTCATTGCCCAAAAAGTTTTATCCTCTCAAAAGATTAAGAGTTTTTCCAAACTGAGATGTCTTTATCCTCTCAAAAGATTCCTTGGTCAACCACTTGCATATTCAATAAAGAATTTTGATTGGTCTTCATTGTACAATCTATCTCTTTCAAGAGAGATTTCTTCTTCTCTTATTCTTATTTCTGAAAAGGGATTAAGAGACCGTGTGTCTCTTGTTGTAGGGGATTCTTGAACACAAGGGAAGGGTTGTCCCTGTGTGGTTCAGACTTTGTAAAAGTAGTTTTGCAAAGAGAGTGGAAAATCTCAAGTGGGTTGCTTGAGGACTGGACGTAGGCGCAGGAAGTGGCCGAACCAGTATAAATCAAGTTTGCATTCCTCTCTTCCTTTAAACTTCTTTTATTGCTATTTATCTTTTGCTTTAAAGTTTATTTTGAATTGTCTTTTGAGTAATTCATGTTAAGGGTGCATTGTTAATCCAAAAAGAAAGAGTGATAGTTCAATTGGGGAATAGTCTTTGCATCTTAATTCAACCCCCCCTGAGGCCATTTGTCCAACATCCTATTCTTGATAACTCACTTCTCTCTAAAAAGACAAAATGAGGTCACATGAACGTCTATATTTTTACTTGAAAACACAGTCAATCAAATGCCTTTTTATTTTTTTATTTTGAAACTTATTTGTTTTGAACTTTACTCGTTGTTTTACGGCACCCCCACCAACCTGCAAGACGAGTAATCTCTGATTGAACAGTCTTAGAAGTCAACACTCAGGAGCGCAGGTCGCTTGAGCAAACAGACCAATGGCTTGCACCCACATTCCAGTGAAAGTTGAATAAGCAAACATGCGTTTGTGAGAGGATGAGGGACAAAGATATCAACTTTATCCATTTCATTTAACATTGTAACTGTGGTTTACAATAATGGCATAAACTTGGAAATCCTGATGAGTCATTAGAGACACCTAACAACAGCCTTCAAAATTGCCCCATGTGTGGCATCTCTTGTCAATGTCAGGATTTACACGCAATTCTCCTCAAATTTCAGCCAGCCCGCATCAATTAGACCTTGCACCTTACGCTTCAGAGCCCTACAATGCTCAATGGAACGCCCCGGGGCTTCTCCGTGACAAGCACACATTGCGTTCGAGTCGTATTCTCGGAGAAATGGAGGTTGATGAACCTTGGCTAGGGTTATGGCTACCATTGAATTATCAAGTAGATATGGGAGCAAGTCAGCATAGGACACTGGAATTGGGGTGAATTCTACAGGCTTTCTCGCTGCAAAATTCCTTATTGTTGGTGTTTTTTGGTTTGTGCTAAAGGTGGTCTTCGTCATTGGAAGTGCGGTAGACAGGCTTTGTGGTTGATTTAGGGATGGCCTTTGTGGATAACTGGGTGGTGGGTAAGGAGGAGGTTTGTTATTGGCTGAGTATTGACATTGTTGGGTTGGTGGGAAACTTGGCCGTATAGGAATGGCAGTCACAGCATGGGTTTCTCCCTCATCCTCACCCTCTTTATTTGTCCCAGTTTTCTCATTCGTCCAAGCAGGATGATTAAATTTGCCTCTTTTCAAATCCACTTCGATCTTTTTGCTGGCGAAGACCAAATCTGTAAAACTTGAAGGTGTGTAACCCACCATTTTTTTCGTAGTAGAACACCGATCACGTGTCTACTATCATTGTGATAATCTCTTTCTCTGTTTTTGGGGGTGCTACTTGAGTTGCCAAGTCTCTCCATCTTTGGGCGTATTCTTTGAAAGATTCGTGCCCACTTTTTGCACATGTTCTGTAGTTGCATCCTATTTGGAGCCACATCAGAATTGTACTGACACTGCCTAACGAAGGCAACCATTAGGTCCTTCCAAGAATGGACTCGGGAAGATTCCAAGTTAGTGTACCAGGTAACAGCTACCCCAGTAAGACTTTCTTGGAAGGAATGTATCAGCAATTCCTCATCTTTTGCGTATTCCCCCATCTTCTGACAATACATCTTTAGATGGTTCTTGGGACAAGTAGTCCCCTTGTACTTGTCAAAGTCCAGCACCTTGAACTTGGGAATGACCATGTTTGGGTATTAGGAACAACTTTTCTAGGTTAGCAAAGGCATAATCTTCACCTCCTTCAATGGCCCTGAGCCTTTCCTTTAGATGATTCGCCTTTCCCTTTTCGGCCATAGCAGGAGGGGCTCTTCCCACCGCAAAATGCAATGGTTGTGGTTGTGGGCGAAACTGAGGGCCCTCCAAAGTGTTTTCAAAGGGTATACCACCAACTGCTTGCCCTTCAGTGGCATATCCGAGCCAAGGCTCGAAGTTGGCTAGATTGTGGTGGGGAATTTCATGTGTCTCCCCCATGGTTTGAGAGATATGTGCCTGATCAGATTGAGGTTATTGGTTCTCAATGAGTATCGGAGTGGAGTTATTGAGATTTTCATTGAGAGTGTACGCCATATTGGGTGGTGTATAGTTTGGGAGGCAAGCCATATGGCGGGAAGGCATGCTTGTTTTGAATTTACACATCATGGGGTCATCCGTACTTCCCAAATCTTTGCCTACCATATTTGAGGTTGGATGATTCATTTGCTTGAGGCCAGGTGGGAGCATCGGGTTCACCTTAGCGACAGCGCTAGTAGCGGCAACCATAACCGCATTGGCTTCCATTATCTTCTTCATGCTCATCATGGCCTCCATCATTGTGGCCATTTGCTCTTTCATGGCCTCCATTTCGGCCTTCATCTTCTCTTGCACCTCCTCTGCTTCACCCATTACTCTAGCTCTAGCACGAGTTCGGTAAGGGCACCGTAAAGCGTGTCCTTTTCTTTTTGATAACAATGATTAAGTTCATTTTATTTTATTTTATTTTATTTTTCAAGGAAAGAATGCAATGAGCAATGAAACCAATGAAAAGCATGGATGCATGCGAATGATGTACAGTTGAAGTATTGCGAATTTTTACGCAGGATATAGGGTTGAATCAATTTAGATTTTCAACATGGTCCATGGCATCTTTGTCAAGGTGAAACTGGAAGTAACAAGGACATCAACAATCCTAAATATGTTTGGCAGTAGACGAAGCAGTGATGTGACTCGATTCATCTTTTCCCCCAATTTTGCAAGAAGGTTACTTCCATATTTCAACTTGACTTGATGAACCTTTTTGTAAAAGCATGAGCTTGGTTCAACCCTATAATCCAAGGAATGGCAATTCTGATCGCCAATACTTCAATAACATCTCATAGGGATGAATGACTCGGGCATACATTAAGCTATGCATGGAAAATGTAATTATGAAATTGAGATGCCCGAAGAAACATCCTTTCTTAGTTAACCATGCATTAGGTACCATGTTCAGTTATTTTGTTTTGTGTGTTTTTTTTTAGAAATGGGTTTATGATCCCAACATGGTTGGCTCATGGTGCCTAACACATGCAACTAAGAATGTAGTGTGAAGTTTTCACGCTTCCCCTTTTTTGTTTTTGTTTTGTAGAGGAAAACGCAAGGATGAGAAAACATGAAAACAAATGGTATGCAATTTTGCAGATCTAAAAGTTTGTTGAATGCATATGCATGATGATGCCATGACTCATGCAAAATGTGAGGCTGTAATATGATAACAGACAAATGCAGGAACGATATGTTCATTATGATGTTATGAAGAGATGCTTATGCGATGCATGATATGAATGTATTTTACGGACACGAGAGCCCGGAAAATCATCTCTTCTTACTTGCGCATTTGGGGGCGCAGTGCCCCACGTGTACAATTAAGAAGGTGATATGGACCTTCCGGCTTCCCGTGACAAAGGATGAGACCAACATACAATGCATGCTAGAGATAAAATGCGGGAGTGACTTGATTCGCACTGATTTTTGGAGTAAAAACGTGGGATAAACTCATTTTATTCAGAAAGTTTATAACTAGTCAAGATCTGAGCGACAATACAAACTTCCTAGCGGTTTCTAATCATATGGTCCATTAAGTCTATCATATGCTGACAATAGCTGAGAAGTCCGTGGATCTCCTCGGGGGCGGAGTAGGTGTTCGCCACTGCTTTGGCCTTGGCTAATAATCGGGGAAGTTCTTGACTCCTGTTCAAAGTAAGAGCAAATCGGTCCATCCTCATTGCTGCCTCTTGGTGCAATGAATCAATTACCCTTTCCCTTGCTTCCCTTTCTGTTGATATCTTGGCGTACTCATCCTCTAGCCTTTGCTCGTGAGTCGCCGCTAGATTTAGCTTCTCTTTGCACTCATCGATGATGGCCCACATATTCCCTTCAGTCTCGCTTAACTGTTGGGACAAATTTCTTTTCGACCTAAGGCAAGCCTTTAGCTCGTCCTTCAAGATCATGCCTTTGACCCGTGATGATTCCTTTCACCTCTTCGGAGCTTGAGCTCACTATTGCTGCCCTATAAAGCCCCTCAAAACTTGTTTTGGTCGTGTTCTTCCTTTCGGGCCTTCTTGGTTTCTCGTTCCAAGGCTTCAGCTGTGGCCATATTGACGTCCCTTAGTTCATCATACTCTTTTCAGACTTTGATGGCTATGGACTTGAACTTCTCTTCGACTACCCGGGCTCTTTCAAGCTCTACCTTTAGGGCTTGTACCTCATCACTTTCTTCCGAAGCTTTAACCTCATCGTCTCTCACAGTTTTTAGATTTGGGAGCCAATCCAATCCTTGTGTTCGGACTCTCAACCACTTATGATAGCCGCCAATGATCCCATTACTGCTTCCCCTAAGCTCTCTGTCCTTTCTTCACACCGCATCACATGCCTTGTGAACTCCTTAGAGTACCCTCACATTGGGGTCACTGAAACCCCGTGTGATGAAAGGCGTGATGCTTTCATCTGATGGCACTCCTCTCATGGGGTAGCCAAGCTGTCTTATGGCGAGGATGGGATTATAATTAATACAACCCCTTGTTCCCATCAAGGGAACATTTGGACATCCTTCGCATGAAGATAGAATCCTGATTCTTCCTTCCTTCTAGCGAGGGAACCAATTAACAGACGCCCCTCCATGCTAGCCAAGAGTTGGTCCCAATTCGCCTTTCCTTTTTCGACGCATGAGCGGTGACCTTGTAGCGGATAGACGGGCCTACCTTCTTGGAGAAAAGGGTGTGAAACCAGCCACACATAGAGAGCCAGTGCACAACAAACAATTCTTGTGCCGCTCTTTTCACATCCCCGGTCGAACGTGTCATACATGGCCAAAATGGCGACGACCGGGCTTTCCTCGCCATGATGAAAGGCGAGGAAAGTGTCAATCACTGCTAGGTCCACTAACCCTTCCATATTCGGAAAGAGGACAACTCCAAAGATCAAAAGTGCCAAGATGTCAATAAAAGAAAGCTCATTCGCCTTGATTTTCCAAGGCCTTTGCCCTTTCCTCCAAACACTTCCTTGATACTCCGACTACCCCATTCCTATTTTGCTTTACCTGGTTCAACTCTTGTGCTAAGATTTTCACTACATTGGCAACTCTTGTCGTGGAGGGATAGAACCCAGAGGAAAGATATGGCTTCCTTCCTCCAAGTGGGCATCCCAGGATTTCTTCAAACTCTTTCACAGTCGGCACTAGCTGGAAGTCCTCGAATGTGAAGCACCTTAGGGGCTGGTCATAATACTGGGAAAGGGATGCAATCGGTTCCATGGAGACTTCTACCCTAGCTAGGTCCCAAATCTTACCATAGGCTTTGCGAAAGGCTTGCCGTTGAAGTTGACCCATTAATTGCCCCAACTCTCATAAACTAGTGACCTCTAAGCTCTTGATTTTGACTTGATAGAACCTCTTTTTAAGCGAAGGCTTTTGACTTGATCCCATGTTTTACTAAAGTGAAATAAAATCTAGTGCGAATCAAAACTCCGACATCTATCATGGGTGGAATGGATGAATGCATGAAGAAATGCATATGACACAGATGCAATTTACGAATACGGGAGCCCGAGAAACTGTCTCCTTCTTAGATACAACGTCTAGGGGTAGCAAAGTGCCCCAATGTATGTATTTAAAACGGTGACACGGACCCTTCGTTGGTTTGTTTACAGAGGGGATCAAGACAGAACCCATGTACGATGCATATGCGAAAGGCGCAACACGGGAATGTACATAGTATGACAATACTCACTGAATATAAGCAAAAGGGTATATGATATTTATGCATGGCAGTGTGAAAAATGGCACGCAACGTGTTTGCTCCGTGCCCCTATTTAAAGGACCTATAAGGGAGAGAACTAACTAGGCATTTAGTGATAACCCCCAAGGTAGTCATATCTCTTTTGATAGTTTCTAGAGGTATCATTCTCTTCGAAGAACATATTGCAGCAGTAGGGACTACTAGCAACAATAAGTTTTCAAAGAGAAAAGCTCTAGATGAGGGTTCACTGTAATCAAGCAAGTCGGAGACCTAGCATGATCACAGATTCACCTCCACTCCTTATGTTCCCATGAACCCGGGTATAGGGCCCTTTTTCACTCACAGTGTGTGCAAATAGTGTTGGTGTTTGTGTGCATCAAATGAATAAATATTTACCTCATGCATACATTTTAAAACGCACTAAAAGCAACAAAGAGTTTATATACACAAGAACATAAGACAAATAAAGGGAAACCAACAAAGGAGAAAGTCACGATAAAACATTGCACAAGATTTAAATGGCCTAACTCTCTAAAAAATAGTCCCCAGTGGAGTCGCCAATAGTCGCAACCTACCCTTCGGCGGGAGGGCGACGCGTGACTCGCGGGATGCGTGTTCCATGAAAGGAATACGCGCGGAGTCGCCACCAACGTTTATTTGAGGAAAACGTCGGAAAAACCCGGAAATACGCGATCTAGACGGCATGCAGCCTCGTGCGTACTTGCCTCACCAGTGTTTCAGCTCCGTGCCCCTATTTAAAGGACCTATAAGGGAGAGAACTAACTAGGCATTTAGTGATAACCCCCAAGGTAGTCATATCTCTTTTGATAGTTTCTAGAGGTATCATTCTCTTCGAAGAACATATTGCAGCAGTAGGGACTACTAGCAACAATAAGTTTTCAAAGAGAAAAGCTCTAGATGAGGGTTCACTGTAATCAAGCAAGTCGGAGACCTAGCATGATCACAGATTCACCTCCACTCCTTATGTTCCCATGAACCCGGGTATAGGGCCCTTTTTCACTCACAGTGTGTGCAAATAGTGTTGGTGTTTGTGTGCATCAAATGAATAAATATTTACCTCATGCATACATTTTAAAACGCACTAAAAGCAACAAAGAGTTTATATACACAAGAACATAAGACAAATAAAGGGAAACCAACAAAGGAGAAAGTCACGATAAAACATTGCACAAGATTTAAATGGCCTAACTCTCTAAAAAATAGTCCCCAGTGGAGTCGCCAATAGTCGCAACCTACCCTTCGGCGGGAGGGCGACGCGTGACTCGCGGGATGCGTGTTCCATGAAAGGAATACGCGCGGAGTCGCCACCAACGTTTATTTGAGGAAAACGTCGGAAAAACCGGAAGGAAACTGGTCAAAAGGAAAATTCTAAGTTCGGGAGTTGTATTTACGCTTGAGGAAGGTATTAGCACCTCTCACGTTTGTCCCAAAGGACAACAGTCTATTTTTTAGAATTGTGGAATTGTGTTATCTTAACTTTTATTTCTTTTTATTTTTTGAGGTCGACAAAAGCGGGGCTTTTGCTCCTACGTACCCTCCTTTGGAGAGGAAATTAGACCTACGTAGTACGTAGTTCTTTTTTATCAAGTGATTCTTTTTTACTCAAGAGGTGATCATTTTAAGGCGTTGGATCTTGAAAATGATCCATTTACTTAGTAAGAAATTTAAATGATAAAATTCAAAACCTATTTTTGTGGACGAGCTTGACTAGGCGAGTTGATTTTAGCCTTAGTTTCACTTTAGTTATTAGTCAATTCGATTAAGAATGAGAAATCCCAAAGAGAAAACGTCCAATTGATTTTTCGCTTTATTTTACTAAAAGGTATTTTTTGATTATTATATTATTATTTTACCTCTTTTTTGATTTCCAACGTGGTTACGGCACGACCGAACGGTCGGAATTCATTTTAACCAAAATTAATGGATGATACAATTCAAACGATCGGTGGAAATTTATTTTATTTTTAGATTAAGCGAGAAATGACTTAAATAAATGGCTTAAGCACGTCAAAAGGGGGTATAAAAAGCAGATGAAAATGAGAATAAAAATACATGAAACAAAATGTGGACCACCACGGGTACATAGAATGAATTGAAAAGCTTGATTTGAAGTACTTACCCGTTGAAGACCGAAGAAAACGAAGAACGAACGATGAATCTTGAAGAACGGTCGAGAATCTTCGCGTAATTACTCACGGAAATGTTACGGAAGCGCCTCGGCTTGGATTTTCTTCACGGAACTAATTTTCCTCAGCAATTTCGAGAGAGAGAGAAGTGCCTAAGGGGCTGAACCCTTTTCTTCTTCACTTCTCCCCCTATTTATAGCAAAATATGGGAGAAGCTTGCCGCCCAGCTCGCCCAGGCGAGCAAGGTTGCTTCCTCCAGAAGCAACAACCTTCTGGAGGAATCTTTTGGAGGGCCCAAGTGGGCCTGGTTGCTATTTGCACCCCCTTCTATTTTTTGGTAATTCTTTTTCCGTAACGTTACGAAACTTTACAAATTTCGTAACGATACTTATTTCCCTTCCGCAAGGCTACGAATCCTTACGGATTATGTATTTACTCTTTTTTAGCTTTCGAAGAAGTTACGAAAACTCACGGATTGCGCAAAAATACCTCTTTTCGACTTCCGCCTCATTACGGAATTTCACGGATCGTGCAAGCCTGCTTCCTTTTGATTTCCGAGACGTCTCGGGACTTCATTTATTGTGCAACCAAGGACGCCAAGTGTCTCGAAGCGGCAATTCCAAGGTTGTATATCATCAAATAATAATCCCCGGACGAAATTAGGGTATGACAGTTGCCCCTCTTTACTTACCTCTCATCGGAGATAAGAGGAAAGCAAAGATACGACACTGATTTCATCCGTCCTGCCCTTTCCGTGATGACGACTCTCGTCTCTACTCCTTCTCTTTTTCTTCTGCACAAAACAAAATACAAACAATAACAAGAACAACGAACATAATATACATACACACATATACACATATACACATATCCGGCGAAGAAACCGATCCGGAAAACAACAGAATAACGTGTTTCCCAGTCACCAGAGACTTCGCGCTTGATAATGGAGGACACATGAACAGCGCTAGGCAATAACATTCATGGAGCTCCACAAATGGAGAGAATGGAGGATTGCCTTGAGGGTCCGCACTTAGGCAATCATGAAACACAGCTCCAAACTCGAAAGTGGAGGACACATGAACAGCGCTAGGCAATAACATTCATGTGGCTCCAAAAAAGGGTGAGAATGGAGGATTGCCGTGAGGGTCCTCACTTAGGCAATCATGAAACTCAGCTCCAAACTCGAAAATGGAGGACACATGAACAGCCCTAAGCAATAACATTCATGTGGCTCCGAAAAAGGGTGAGAATGGAGGATTGCCTTGAGGGTCCTCACTTTGGCAATCATGATACTCAGCTCCAAACTCGAAAATGGAGGACACATGAACAGCCCTAAGCAATAACATTCATGTGGCTCCGAAAAAGGGTGAGAATGGAGGATTGCCTTGAGGGTCCTCACTTAGGCAATCATGAAACACAACCCCAAACTCGAAAATGGAGGACACATGAACAGCGCTAGGCAATAACATTCATGTGGCTCCGAAAAAGGGTGAGAATGGAGGATTGCCTTGAGGGTCCTAACTTAGGCAATCATGGAACACAACTCCAAACTCGAAAATGGAGGACACATGAACAGCCCTAAGCAATAACATTCATGTGGCTCCGAAAAAGGGTGAGAATGGAGGATTGCCTTGAGGGTCCTAACTTAGGCAATCATGGAACACAACTCCAAACTCGAAAATGGAGGACACATGAACAGCCCTAAGCAATAACATTCATGTGGCTCCGAAAAAGGGTGAGAATGGAGGATTGGCTTGAGGGTCCTCACTTAGGCAATCATGAAACTCAGCTCCAAACTCGAAAATGGAGGACACATGAACAGCCCTAAGCAATAACATTCATGTGGCTCCGAAAAAGGGTGAGAATGGAGGATTGCCTTGAGGGTCCTCACTTAGGCAATCATGAAACTCAGCTCCAAACTCGAAAATGGAGGACACATGAACAGCCCTAAGCAATAACATTCATGTGGCTCCGGAAAAGGGTGAGAATGGAGGATTGCCTTGAGGGTCCTCACTTAGGCAATCATGAAACACAGCTCCAAACTCGAAAGTGGAGGACACATGAACAGCCCTAAGCAATAACATTCATGTGGCTCCGAAAAAGGGTGAGAATGGAGGATTTCCTTGAGGGTCCTCACTTAGGCAATCATGAAACTCAACTCCAAACTCGAAAATGGAGGACAAATGAACAGCCCTAAGCAATAACATTCATGTGGCTCCAAAAAAGGGTGAGAATGGAGGATTGCCTTGAGGGTCCTCA
>NC_038248.2:25354764-25380340 GCF_000004515.6 Glycine max | reverse complement strand
CTTGAGGGTGCTAACTTAGGCAATCATGGAACACAACTCCAAACTCGAAAATGGAGGACACATGAACAGCCCTAAGCAATAACATTCATGTGGCTCCGAAAAAGGGTGAGAATGGAGGATTGGCTTGAGGGTCCTCACTTAGGCAATCATGAAACTCAGCTCCAAACTCGAAAATGGAGGACACATGAACAGCCCTAAGCAATAACATTCATGTGGCTCCGAAAAAGGGTGAGAATGGAGGATTGGCTTGAGGGTCCTCACTTAGGCAATCATGAAACTCAGCTCCAAACTCGAAAATGGAGGACACATGAACAGCCCTAAGCAATAACATTCATGTGGCTCCAAAAAAGGGTGAGAATGGAGGATTGCCTTGAGGGTCCTCACTTAGGCAATCATGAAACTCATCTCCAAACTCGAAAATGAAGGACACATGAACAACCCTAAGCAATAACATTCATGTGGCTCCGAAAAAGGGTGAGAATGGAGGATTGCCTTGAGGGTCCTAACTTAGGAAATCATGGAACACAACTCCAAACTCGAAAATGGAGGACACATCAACAGCCCTAAGCAATAACATTCATGTGGCTTCGAAAAAGGGTGAGAATGGAGGATTGCCTTGAGGGTCCTCACTTAGGCAATCATGAAACCCAGCTCCAAACTCGAAAATGGAGGACACATGAACAACCCTTAGCAATAACATTCATGTGGCTCCGAAATAGGGTGAGAATGGAGGATTGCCTTGAGGGTCCTCACATAGGCAATCATGAAACTCAGCTCCAAACTCGAAAGTGGAGGACACATGAACAGCCCTAGGCAATAACATTCATGTGGCTCCAAAAAAGGGTGAGAATGGAGGATTGCCTTGAGGGTCCTCACTTAGGCAATCATGAAACACAGCTCCAAACTCGAAAGTGGAGGACACATGAACAGCGCTAGGCAATAACATTCATGTGGCTCCAAAAAAGGGTGAGAATGGAGGATTGCCGTTAGGGTCCTCACTTAGGCAATCATGAAACTCAGCTTCAAACTCGAAAATGGAGGACACATGAATAGCCCTAAGCAATAACATTCATGTGGTTCCGAAAAAGGGTGAGAATGGAGGATTGCCTTGAGGGTCCTCACTTAGGCAATCATGAAACTCAGATCCAAACTCGAAAATGGAGGACACATGAACAACCCTAAGCAATAACATTCATGTGGCTCCAAAAATGGGTGAGAATGGAGGATTGCCTTGAGGGCCCTCACTTAGGCAATCATGAAACTCATCTCCAAACTCGAAAATGAAGGACACATGAACAACCCTAAGCAATAACATTCATGTGGCTCCGAAAAAGGGTGAGAATGGAGGATTGCCTTGAGGGTCCTCACTTAGGCAATCATGAAACTCAGATCCAAACTCGAAAATGGAGGACACATGAACAGCCCTAAGCAATAACATTCATGTGGCTCCGAAAAAGGGTGAGAATGGAGGATTGCCTTGAGGGTCCTCACTTAGGCAATCATGAAACACAACTCCAAACTCGAAAATGAAGGACACATGAACAGCCCTAAGCAATAACATTCATGTGGCTCCGAAAATGGGTGAGAATGGAGGATTGCCGTGAGGGTCCTCACTTAGGCAATCATGAAACACAACTCCAAACTCGAAAATGGAGGACACATGAACAGCCCTAAGCAATAACATTCATGTGGCTCCGAAAAAGGGTGAGAATGGAGGATTGCCTTGAGGGTCCTCACTTAGGCAATCATGGAACCCAGCTCCAAACTCGAAAAAGGAGGACACATGAACAGCCGTTAGCAATAACATTCATGTGGCTCCGAAAAAAGGGTGAGAATGGAGGATTGCCTTGAGGGTCCTCACTTAGGCAATCATGGAACACAACTCCAAACTTGAAAATGGAGGAGACATGAACAGCCCTTAGCAATAACATTCATGTGGCTCCGATAAAGGGTGAGAATGGAGTATTGCCTTGAGGGTCCTCACTTAGGAAATCATGAAACCCAGCTCCAAACTCGAAAATCGAGGACACATGAACAGCCCTAAGCAATAACATTCATGTGTGTCATACCCTAATTTCGTCCGGGGACCTTTGCTTGATGACATGCGACCATTCTTTGGTCCTTGTGAGGTGCTTGGCACCCATCATTAGGCAATTTATGAAATTCCAGGACATGCCGAAAAACCAAAAAAAATGTTGATGCACAATCCGTAAGTTTCCGTGACACATCGGAAATCAAAAGGAAGCATCGTTGCATAATTAAGTGAGGTTCCGTAACATTCCGTAAGTCAAAAAGGGGATGGTTATGTAATCCGCAAGGTTCCGTAACATTACGGAAAGAAAACAAGTATCGTTACGAAATTCGTAAGTTTCCGTAACTTTACGAAAAAAGAATCACCAAAAAACAGCAGAGGGGGTGTATTTAGTAAAAATGGGGGTGCAAATAGCACCCAGGCCCACTTGGGCCCTCCAGAAGATTCCTCCAGAAGGCGGTTGCTTCTGGAGGAAGCAACCCTGCTCGCCTGGGCGAGCTGGGCGGCAACCACCTCCCCTATTTTGCTATAAATAGGGGAGGAAATGAAGAAGGAAGGGGTCCAGCCCCTTAGGCGCTTCTCTCTCTTTCGAATTTGCTTGGAAAAATTGTTTCCGTGAAGAAAATCTAAGCCGAGGCGCTTCCGAAACGTTTCCGTAACGTTTTCCGTGAGGAATCTCGCAAAGGTTTCAACCGTTCTTCGACGTTCTTCATTCGTTCTTCATCGTTCTTCGATCTTCAACGGGTAAGTACCTCGAACCAAGCTTTTCGATTCATTCTATGTACCCGTAGTGGTCCACATTGTGTTTCGTGCATTTTTATTCTCGTTTTGTTTACTTTTTATACCCCCTGTTGACGTGCTTAAGCCATTTTACTTAAGTCGTTTCTCGCTTAACTTAAAAATAAAATAAATTTCCACCGAACGTTTGAATTGTATTATCCATTAACTTCGGTTAAAATAAATTCCGACCGTTCGGTCATGCCGTAACCACGTTGGAAATCAAAAAAAGAGGTAAAAAATAATATAATAATAAAAAAGATATCTTTTTAGTAAAATAAAGCGGAAAATCAATCGGACGTTTTCTCTTTGGGATTTCTCATTCTTAATCGAATTGATTAATAACTAAAGTGAAGCTAAGGCTAAAATCAACTCGCCTAGTCAAGCTCGTCCACAAAAATAGGCTTTTGAAGTTTGTCATTTCAATTCCTCACTAAGTAATATGGATCATTTTTAAGGTCCAACGCCTTAAAATGATCACCACTTAAGTAAAAAAGAATCACTTGATAAGAAAGAACTACGTAGGTCTGATTTTCTCATCCCAAATTGAGGAATACGTAGGAGCAAAGGGAAACACCCTTGTCGACCACAAAAAAGGAAAAAATATAAAAAGGGTATAAAGGATATAAGAACATCAAAGGGAACATAGAAATCAAAGTCATGTTTGCACATTCGATTAAAGGCTGCCGTCCCTTGGGACGGGCGTGTGGGGTGCTAATACCTTCCCCGTGCGTAAATACAACTCCCGAACCTTTCACTAAAAAGTTCGTAGATCTCGTCTTTTCCGGTTTTTCTGGCGTTTTCCTCAAATAAACGTTGGTGGCGACTCCGCGCGTATTCCTTTCGTGGAACACGCATCCCGCGAGTCACGCGTCGCCCTCCCGCCGAAGGGTAGGTTGCGACAGTTGGCGACTCCACTGGGGAGTGTTTCTAGAGAGTTAGGCCATTTAAATCTTGTGCAATGTTTTATCATGACTTACCCCTTTGTTGGTTTCCTTTCATCATGTTCTTGTGTATATAAACTCTTTGTTGCTTTTAGTGCGTTTTAAATGTATGCATGAAGTAAATATTTATTCATTTGATGCACACAAACACCAACACTATTTGCACACACTGTGAGTGAAAAAAGGGCCCTATACCCGGGTTCATGGGAGCATAAGGAGTGGAGGTGAATCTGTGATCATGCTAGGTCTCCGACTTGCTTGATTACAGTGAACCCTCATCTAGAGCTTTTCTCTTTGAAAACCTATTGTTGCTAGTAGTCCCTACTGCTACAATATGTTCTTCAAAGGGGATGATACCTCTAGAAACCATCAAGAGAGATATAACTACCTTGGGGATTATTGCTAAAAGCCTTGTTAGTTCTCTCCCTTATAGGTCCCTTAAATAGGGGCACGAAGCAAACACGCTGCGTGCCATTATTCACACTGCCATGCATGAGTATCATATACCCTTTTGCTTATGTTCGGTAAATATTGTCATACTGTGCACATTCCCGCATTGTGTCTTTTGCATAGGCATTGCATATGGGTTCTGTCTTGATCCCTGCTGTAAACCAACCAACGGAGGGTCCGTGTCGCCTTCTTAAGAACGTGCGTTGGGGCATTTCGCTACCCCTAGACGTCGTATCTAAGAAGGGGACAAATTCCCCGGACCCCCGTATTCGTAAATTGCATCTGTGTCATATGCATTTCTTCATGCATTCATCCATCCCACCCATGAGATATCGGAGTTTTGATTTGCACCAGCTTTTATCTCACTTTAGTAAGCATGGGAACAAATCAAACCGGCAAGAGGTTCTACCAAGTCAAGGTCAAAAGCCCAGATACCACCAGCATCAAGGAATTAGGGCGGTTGATGGAACCCCTCCAAATGCAAGCCTTCCGCAAGACTTACGGAAAGATCTTAGAGTTGACCATAGCAGAGGTGTCCATAGAAGCCATTGCATCACTTACCCAATACTACGACCAGCCCTTGAGATGCTTCACATTCGGGGACTTCCAATTAGTACCAACCATTGAAGAATTTGAGGAAATTCTAGGATGTCCTCTCGGGGGAAGGAAACCATATCTTTCCTCCGGGTGTCTCCCCTCTTTGAGCAGAATTGCAACGGTGGTCAAGGATTCAGCCAGAGGTTTGGACCGCATAAAACAGACTCGGAACGGCATAGCGGGCCTGCCACAGAAGTACCTAGAAGACAAGGCGAGGGGTATGGCCAATCAAGGAGACTGGGTCCCGTTTATGGATGTGTTAGCTTTGCTAATTTTTGGGGTCGTCCTCTTTCCAAACGTGGATGGTTTGGTAGACCTAGCAGCAATCGACGCTTTCCTTGCCTACCACCATAGCAAGGAAAGTCCGGTGGTAGCTGTCTTGGCAGATCTATTTGACACATTTGACCGAAGGTGCGAGAAGAGTAGCGCACGGATCATCTGTTGCTTACCCGCCCTCTGTGTTTGGTTGGTTTCACACTTGTTCCAACAAGACACAAGACATCCATGTCCGCTTCTGAGCCATCGCTCGTGTACTGAAAAGAGGAGAATGGATTGGGACCAGCTCTTGGCCGGGATAGGAGGTAGAACAATCAGTTGGTTCCCCCGATGGAAGGAAGGAAAAGAAGGAGTCCTTTTCTCATGTGGAAGATACCCAAACATTCCGCTGGTAGGAACGAGGGGTTGTATTAATTACAATCCCACGCTCGCTATAAGACAACTAGGGTACCCCATGAGGGGAGCACCGACGGAAGAAAGCATGTCTCCTTTCCTTGTGAGGGATCTCGGCGCACAAAATTCCAAGACTATACAAAGAATCCATAAGGCATGGGAAACCCCGTTAAGGAAAGATCAAGAGCTTAGAGGCATTCGTAATGGCATCATTGGTGGGTACCACGAATGGCTGAAAGTTCGCATACGAGGTTTAGATTGGCTCGCCAAGTTAAAAGTCGTCAGCGAACAGAATTTTGAAGCACCGGAAGAGGACGAGGAAGTCCAAGCTCTCAAAAGCGAGTTGGGAAAGGCAAAACTCGCCAAGGAGAAGTTCAAGTTGGCTGCTACACACGTTCGGAAGGAGTGTGCCGGGTTACGGGAAGAGAATGCAATTACCGCAAGAGCCCTTGAACGAGAGACCAAGAGGGCTCGCAAGGAAGAGTATGGCCGGAACAAATTTCGCGGAGCCCTATGGGGTAGCAATAATGAACTCAAGTTGCGAAGGGAGGAAAGGGACCAGTCGCGAGCACATAGCATGGTTTTGAAAGAGGAGTTAGTTGCCTGTTCAAGGTCCAAAAGAAGCTTGTCTCAGCGTTTATGCGAGACGGAGACCAACATGCTAGCTATCATCGCCAAGTACCAAGAAGAGTTAGGTCTAGCCACAGCCCACGAGCATAGAATCGCGGATGAGTATGCCCAAGTATACGCGGAAAAAGAGGCTAGAGGAAGGGTGATCGACTCTTTACACCAAGAGGCAACCATGTGGATGGATCGGTTTGCCCTTACCTTGAACGGGAGTCAAGAACTTCCCCGATTGTTAGCCAAGGCCAAGGCGATGGCAGACACCTACTCCGCCCCCGAAGAGATTCATGGGCTTCTCGGCTATTGTCAGCATATGATAGACTTAATGGCCCACATAATTAGAAATCGTTAGGAAACTTGTATGGTCTCTCAGACCTTGACTAGATATGAATTCCTTTTTGAAATAAAATGAGTTGGTCCCATGTTTCTACTCCAAAAAGCTTGTGCAAATCAAATCACTCCTACATCTCATCTCTAGCATGCATTTTCTTTCTTTACCCACTCCTCACGTTTGGTTTTTTAGGGAAAAACACCATAACTAAACGCGCCGCAAGGGATCCCTATCGCACCAGATCCAAATCTAGAACGATGGGTGATCAAGAGGAGACGCAGGAACAGATGAAAGCCGACATGTCGGCTCTGAAAGAACAAATGGCCTCCATGATGGAGGCCATGTTAGGTATGAAACAGCTCATGGAGAAGAACGCAGCCACTGCCGCCGCTGTCAGTTCGGCTGCCGAAGCAGACCCGACTCTCTTGGCAACTACGCACCATCCTCCCTCAAACATAGTAGGACGGGGAAGGGACACACTGGGGCACGATGGCAGCCCTCACCTGGGATACAACCGAGCGGCTTACCCTTATGGATTGCCGCCCAACTATTCACCACCCATCTTGCAAGAAGATGCGGGCCACATTGCTTCTCCCGTCCATGAAAAAGAACCTCCTCAGCAGCCCGACGAAGTCCATAAAGACCCTCAAGATTATGCTCGGAGGGATGTCGAGTTTTATCCCCCGATCCCCGAAGGGCCGGCACCAGGCACGTTGCCTCAACCCAACCTCGCAGCATCGCCAATAGTTTTGTCTATGGAAAGGCCGCCCCCGGCAACTGAAGAAAGGAGGAAGCTCGATCTCCTTGAGGAAAGATTGAGGGCTGTGGAAGGATTTGGGGACTATCCATTTGCAGACATGACGGATCTTTGCTTAGTACCCGATGTTGTTATTCCCCCGAAGTTCAAAGTGCCGGACTTCGACAAGTATAAAGGGACGACTTGTCCCAAAAACCACCTCAAAATGTACTGCCGTAAGATGGGCGCCCATTCTAAAGATGAAAAGCTGTTGATACACTTCTTTCAGGATAGCTTGGCCGGAGCTGCGGTAGTGTGGTACACTAATTTGGAAGCTTCCCGTATCCGTACTTGGAAGGATCTGATTACCGCCTTCCTAAGGCAGTATCAGTACAATTCTGATATGGCTCCTGACCGTACTCAACTGCAGAATATGTTCAAGAAAGAGGGTGAAACCTTTAAAGAATATGCGCAGCGATGGAGGGATTTGGCGGCACAAGTAGCTCCTCCCATGGTTGAGAGAGAGATGATCACCATGATGGTAGACACTCTGCCAGTGTTCTACTATGAGAAGCTAGTGGGTTACATGCCGTCCAGCTTTGCGGATCTGGTGTTTGCCGGGGAAAGAATCGAGGTGGGATTGAAGAGAGGAAAGTTTGATTACGTTTCCTCCACAAACGTGAACGCCAAAAGAATCGGGGCAACAGGGGCAAAAAGGAAGGAAGGAGATGCCCATGCCGTCTCTTCAACACCCGCATGGGTCAAACCCCAGCAAACACCTCATGGTACCCATCAGTACGCGCAACATCACCCAAGCTTCTCGGCTCATGCTGGGAACGCCTCTAGTTCAACACCCGTGCAGCCTAAGGCACCCACCCAGAGGGAAGCTCCCCAAGTTCCAACTCCGAACGCGACTCGACCGGCCGGTAATTCCAACACGACAAGGAACTTCCCTCCGAGGCCGTTGCCGGAATTCACCCCGCTCCCAATGACGTACGAAGATCTTCTACCATCCCTCATCGCCAATCATTTGGCCGTGGTAACTCCCGGAAGGGTCCTCGAACCCCCTTTCCCGAAGTGGTATGACCCTAATGCAACTTGCAAGTACCATGGGGGTGCCCCGGGGCATTCCATCGAAAAATGCTTGGCCCTTAAATACAAGGTCCAACATCTAATGGATGCCGGATGGCTGACTTTCCAAGAGGATCGGCCCAATGTGAGGACCAACCCGCTCGCCAATCATGGAGGGGGAGCAGTTAATGCAGTTGAATCCGATGGACCGCACAGGTCTAAACCTTTAAGGGATGTGGCAACCCCTAGGAGGTTTATCTTGGAGGCCCTACAAAAGGGAGGGGTGATTCCCCATAGTGGGGGTAAGGAGGATTCCTGTCTGCTACATCCCGGCGAGATGCATGACATGGAGACGTGTTTGGAAGTAGAGGAATTGTTACAACGGATGATAGACCAAGGTCGACTAGAAGTCGGCATTAAAGGAAAAGAAGAGCCGCATATATGCATGCAATCTACGGAGGGGAGCGGTGTTGCGAAGCCCAAACCCTTGGTGATATACTTCACTAAAAGTGCAGCCTCGCAAAAGCCCGGGCACCCCTTAATGGCCAAACCTGTTCCTTTCCCGTACCAAAATAGTCACGCGGTCCCGTGGAGATATACACCTCCGGGGAAGAAGGAAGAAGAAGTCACTGACGTCAGCTCGCTGTCAGCTAAAGTAACAAATATCACGGGGCTGAGCGGTGTGACCCGTAGTGGTCGTGTGTTCGCACCTCCGGACTTACCAGTCCAACCCGCCGACGTCAAAGGAAAAGGAAAATTGGTGGAGGAACAAGATGGCGAAGCACCCCACGCTTCGAGTAAAGATATGCCAGCAAAGGGGCCCCCAGAGAAAAGGGATGGTAGAAAGGAGGTGTCGCTAGAGGAAGCCAGCGAGTTCCTTCGGATAATTCAGCAGAGCGAATTCAAGGTTATCGAACAGCTCAACAAAACCCCGGCTAGGGTCTCGCTGCTAGAGTTACTTATGAGCTCCGAGCCTCATCGGGCTCTGCTAGTAAAAGTGCTGAACGAGGCTCACGTGGCCCAAGATATTTCGGTAGAAGGTTTCGGAGGGCTGGTCAACAATATCACTGCCAACAACTATCTTGCCTTCGCCGAAGAAGAAATCCCCGCCGAGGGGAGAGGGCATAATAAGGCTTTACACGTATCAGTCAAGTGTATGGACCATATCGTGGCCAAGGTACTCATCGATAATGGTTCCAGTTTAAACGTGATGCCTAAGAGCACTTTGGACAAGTTACCATTCAATGCTTCCTATTTAAAACCAAGTTCAATGGTGGTTCGGGCCTTCGATGGCACTCGCCGAGAGGTTAGGGGAGAGATCGATCTCCCAGTACAAATAGGCCCTCACACCTGTCAGGTCACTTTCCAGATAATGGACATTAACCCCCCCTACAGCTGCCTGTTGGGGCGCCCGTGGATCCACTCGGTGGGAGTTGTGCCTTCTACACTCCACCAAAAGCTGAAATTCGTAGTGGAGGGGCACTTGGTCATCGTGTCAGGCGAGGAAGATATCTTGGTAAGCTGCCCATCCTCCATGCCTTATGTGGAAGCCGCAGAAGAATCGTTAGAAACCGCTTTCCAGTCTTTTGAGGTGGTCAGCATTTCCTCCGTGGACTCCCTCTTTGGGCAACCTTGTCTGTCCGATGCGGCGGTAATGATGGCCCGAGTTATGTTGGGGAACGGTTATGAACCCGGGATGGGTTTAGGCAAAGACAATGGCGGCATAACTAGCCTGATAAAAACCCAAGGAAATCGTGGGAAGTATGGTTTAGGCTATAAACCCACTCAGGCGGACATGAAAAGAGGCATCGCGGGAAGGAAGAACAGTGGTCAGAGCTCGCGTTGGAGACAAGAAAGTGAAGGAAACCCGCCCTGCCACATAAGTAGAAGCTTTATAAGTGCGGGTCTGGGAGACGAAGGTCAAGTGGTCGCGATATGTGAAGATGATGTTCCAAGTACCTTGGATTTGGTCCGACCATGCCCTCCTGATTTCCAGCTGGGAAATTGGCGGGTGGAGGAACGCCCCGGCATTTACGCAACAAGCATAATGTAAACCTTTACGGTTTTAAAAGCTCTATAGTTGGGCCTAGGCTTTAGAGTTTTCATTTTGTTAAGGCTTTGTGTCTTTTGTCTTTGAATTTATAATACAAGGATCTTTCTTCATCTGTTCCTGGTCTCTACCCATTCTCATTCATTTGCATGTTTACTTCTTTTTCTGAAACGGCAGATTCGATGACGAGTCCCCCGAAGGTACTAATACCTGGGACCCGTCTATCAACTTCGAGCAAGAAATGAACCAAACGGAAGATGAAGGAGATGAGGATGTGGGACTTCCTTCGGAACTAGAAAGAATGGTTGCCCATGAGGACCAAGAAATGGGGCCTCATCAAGAAGAAACAGAGCTAGTAGACTTAGGAATTGGCAGTGGAAAGAGGGAAGTAAAGATAGGTACAGGCATTACCGCACCTATCCGTGAAGAATTAATAACCCTGCTAAAAGACTACCAAGACATCTTTGCTTGGTCATACCAAGATATGCCCGGTTTGAGTTCTGACATTGTGCAGCACCGATTGCCTCTAAATCCCGGGTGTTCCCCAGTAAAACAGAAATTGAGGAGGATGAAGCCCGAAACGTCCTTGAAGATAAAAGAAGAAGTGAAGAAGCAGTTTGACGCTGGATTTCTGGCCGTCGCTCGGTATCCAGAATGGGTTGCCAACATCGTACCAGTTCCTAAAAAAGGTGGGAAAGTATGAATGTGTGTAGATTACCGGGACCTGAATCGGGCCAGTCCCAAGGACAATTTTCCGTTACCACACATCGATATCCTCGTAGATAACACGGCCAATTTCGCTTTATTTTCCTTCATGGATGGTTTCTCTGGTTACAATCAGATAAAGATGGCGCCCGAGGATATGGAAAAGACTACTTTTGTCACCCTGTGGGGAACGTTCTGTTACAAGGTGATGTCCTTTGGACTCAAGAATGCCGGGGCAACTTATCAACGGGCCATGGTAGCTTTGTTCCATGATATGATGCATCAAGAGATCGAGGTCTACGTGGACGACATAATTGCTAAATCTAAATCCGAGGAAGAACACCTTGTCAACCTGCGGAAGTTGTTCGAGAGGCTTAAGAAATATCAATTAAGGTTGAACCCCGCTAAGTGTACCTTTGGGGTCAAATCAGGGAAATTGCTTGGTTTCGTTGTAAGCCAGAAAGGGATAGAGGTAGACCCCGAAAAAGTGAAGGCTATCCTTGAGATGCCAGAACCCCGTACAGAGAGGCAAGTCCGAGGTTTCCTGGGGCGCTTGAATTATATTGCCAGATTCATATCGCAGCTCACCGCCATTTGTGAGCCGTTGTTTAAACTCTTGCGCAAAAACCAAACTGATCGGTGGAATGAGGATTGCCAAGAGGCTTTTGGAAGGATCAAAAAGTGCCTAATGAATCCTCCCGTGCTTATGCCACCAGTACCTGGAAGGCCTCTCATTTTGTACATGACAATCTTGGACGAGTCAATGGGGTGTATGCTGGGGCAACATGACGAATCCGGGAAGAAAGAGCGCGCTGTTTACTACCTAAGTAAGAAGTTCACGACCTGTGAGATGAATTACTCCTTGCTCGAAAGAACGTGTTGTGCTTTAGTATGGGCGTCCCATCGCCTAAGGCAGTACATGCTGAGTCATACTACCTGGTTGATATCCAAAATAGACCCGGTTAAGTACATCTTTGAAAAGCCAGCTCTCACAGGACGAATCGCCCGGTGGCAAGTCTTGCTATCCGAGTTTGATATAGTCTACGTCACCCAAAAGGCGATAAAAGGAAGCGCTTTGGCAGATTATTTGGCTCAACAGCCTCTTAACGACTACCAGCCCATGCATCCGGAATTCCCGGATGAGGACATCATGGCCTTGTTCGAGGAAAAGTTGGACGAAGATCGGGACAAATGGACTGTATGGTTTGACGGAGCGTCAAACATTCTAGGTCATGGCGTTGGGGCAGTGTTGATCTCTCCGGACAATCAATGTGTACCTTTCACAGCCAGGCTAGGATTCGACTGCACCAACAACATGGCCGAATATAAAGCATGTGCCCTAGCCGTCCAGGCAGCAATTGACTCCGATGTCAAACTACTCAAGGTGTACGGCGACTCAGCGTTGGTAATCCATCAGCTGAGAGGAGAATGGGAAACTAGAGATCCCAAGCTGATACCCTACAAAGCCTACATCAAGGAGTTGGCTGAGACTTTCGATGAGATCTCCTTCCATCATGTTCCCCGCGAGGAAAATCAAATGGCGGATGCACTTGCTACATTGGCATCTATGTTCCAGCTAACACCGCACGGGGACCTACCCTACATTGAATTTCAGTGTCGTGGCAAACCCGCACATTGTTGCCAAGTGGAAGAGGAACGGGACGGAAAGCCCTGGTATTACGACATCAAGCGATATGTCGAAAGCAAAGAATACCCGCCAGAGATTGCCGACAACGATAAAAGGACATTGAGGAGGTTGGCAGCCAGTTTCTTCATGAGCGGAGGCACACTGTATAAGAGAAATCACGACATGACACTCCTGCGATGTGTGGATGCCAAGGAGGCAAATCACATGATCGAGGAAGTCCATGAGGGCTCGTTTGGAACACACGCCAACGGGCATGCTATGGCCAGGAAGATCTTAAGAGCAGGTTATTATTGGCTTACCATGGAAAGTGATTGTTGTGTCCATGTGAGGAAGTGCCACAAATGTCAAGCATTCGCAGATAATGTCAATGCCCCACCACATCCTCTGAATGTCATGACCGCCCCTTGGCCTTTCTCCATGTGGGGAATAGATGTCATCGGGGCCATTGAGCCCAAGGCCTCGAATGGTCATCGCTTCATCCTCGTAGCGATAGATTATTTCACCAAGTGGGTCGAGGCGGCTTCATATACCAATGTCACGAGGAATGTGGTGGTCAGGTTCATTAAGAAGGAGATTATCTGCCGATATGGTTTGCCAAGGAAGATTATCATGGACAACGGCACCAACCTGAATAACAAGATGATGGGGGAAATGTGCGAGGATTTTAAAATCCAGCATCACAATTCCACACCCTACCGGCCAAAGATGAATGGAGCCGTGGAAGCAGCCAATAAGAATATCAAGAAGATTATCCAAAAGATGACCGTGTCATACAAGGATTGGCACGAAATGCTCCCATTCGCGTTACACGGTTACCGGACTTCAGTGCGAACGTCAACTGGGGCAACGCCGTTCTCATTGGTATATGGGATGGAGGCGGTGTTACCGTTTGAGGTAGAAGTCCCGTCATTAAGGATCTTGGCAGAATCCGGGTTAAAGGAATCAGAGTGGGCTCAAACACGCTACGATCAGCTCAACCTCATTGAGGGTAAGCGCTTAACAGCCATGAGTCATGGGCGCTTATACCAGCAAAGAATGAAGAGTGCATTCGACAAGAAAGTACGCTTACGCAAGTTCCATGAGGGAGACCTTGTGCTAAAGAAAATGTCCCATGCTGTCAAGGACCATCGAGGGAAATGGGCCCCGAACTACGAAGGGCCTTTTGTTGTGAAGAGGGCTTTTTCCGGAGGAGCCCTGGTGCTTACCAACATGGAGGGCGAAGAGCTACCTTCACCCGTGAACTCTGATGTCGTCAAACAATATTATGCTTAGAAGCTGGGGCAATTAAGGATGTCGCTGCATGTTCTGTATCTTTATGCGTTTTCTGGATTTCCCCCAGGGATTTCCTGTCTGTTGTATCTCTCGTTACAATCTTTCAAAGAAATGAACGTGGATTCGAGGCTTTTAGTCCTCACGTTAGTTTCACACCTTGCGTTAATTTGTGATCGCCTGAGCCCTTCCGCTCAGTTCATGGGATCCCCCAAGCGCTTAATTAGAATTGAACCTGAACCAACTTTCCCTAAATTTTCCGCGTTTGAAAACATTCATGCATACGCATACGCATACGCATGTATATTGTTGTGGTAAAACAGGGGCAGGATCACCTTGGGCTACCTTCTGGAGTGAAGACAAAACATGAATGGCAGAAACCAGTCAAGGTAGGGTAATGATGCGGCCAAGATTGGCCATACCTGGTTGTTTATTACTTGCAGGTACTTAAGGATGAACGCAAGCGGGGATGGGGTCACGACCGACCGATCGTTGCTCTTCTCTGTGCGAAACAAGCAGGGAATGTCGCTGCAAGGCAGCCCCGTATCCTTTCTATTTTGTAGCTTTCTTTTACTATTTGTTTGTTTTAAAAAGGAAAAGAGTAATAATAAGATAAGTAATCAACGCCTGATTCTAACCTAAGTAAGTTCAAGTTAGGCAAAATGCTAATCCATGAGAAGGGAGGGGACATGGTCAATGTTCCCCTCAAAAAAAAAAAAAAAAAAAAAAAAAAAAAGTGCAGGTTAGCTCGCCTGGGCGAGCTGGGCTCGCCTGGGCGAGCCACCCCTGCACCAAATTATAAAAATGACGAAAGGGGGGGCGTTTTTACATTCAAAAACTTCTTTTCCCCCCTTTCAAAAGCCATACCCATGGGATTGACGAATTTGCAGCCCTAGGGTCGTCCTTTTTCGCATTTTTTGATTCCGTTTTGCGCTTTTGTTCATCACCAACAAGTAAGTATTCCATCCCTAAGCTTTCTAGCTTTTCATTGGTGTATTTTGATCTCCTTTTTGTGCTCTAAATTGTGGGAGTGTGCTCAAATATATGGGGCAATTTTGATTTGTTTTCTTGCTTGATTAGGTTGAATTAGGGGTTTGTATGAGATGGCCCTAGGCCTATAATGCATTTTGAAGTAATGGGGCATGCCACATTGTCCCCGTTCTCTTGCTATTGACACCTAAACGCGCGCCCACCAAGTGTTCGGTGAAATGCCTCAATGGCATTAGCGCGTAATTTTTGTAGGGAAACAACCCATGGGGCAATTTGGTTTGCACATATTTTTGGGACATGCATTCATTTTCGAAAGAGCTAGAGTAATTGCCCCGCATATGTCCTAGGCCTAGGAACCAAAGTTTTTATGCAAAAGTACACAAAAGGAGGTGCATATTGGGTAAAGTTACCCTTTTTGGCCAACAAACAGCTATGGGCCACGCTACAATATTTTCCCTACGCCTAGACGTTTAGGAATTGGGCTCGTCATGAATGCGTAGGTTTAGAATAGGTAGCAAGGTACCTTTGGCAATTTGCACTTTGGGTATGAATAGCGAAATACTTGAATGTATGTATATATAATTTTTGGTAGTCAAAATGTCTCACAAAAAATATATATAAATATGTTGAATGTTATGTGAAAGAAAACATATTCCAAAAAATATATATATATAATTTGAATACAATTTTAGTCAACAAAGGAAAATATGCTTGAATTTGCATGCGGCTTTAGGTAGCGAAAACTTGGAAAAAGGCATGAAATGTAGCACTTTATTGTGTAGATAGTCAAGATTCATCATGAAATTTGTGTATGTATAGGTATTAGAAATACCAAGATGTGCACATGTGCAATTTTTGGTACCCCAAAATGCTCGGAGTATGCATGTATGTGAATTTAGCCAAGGAGATGTGTGTGATGTAAGTAACAAATACACCTTGGAAGCACGTGTAAATAATCTAGGTAACAAAGCTGCCTTGATTGTATATGGGTGCATTTTTTTCGGTTAATAGAATGTCTTGGGCAAGAGAACGTTCGTAATGAAATATGCGCATAAGCTTGCTCTAAATTTACATTGATGTTTGTATTTATGGGAGGAGGTTATATGCCATTTTTGCTTTAAAGAGTAACGTCCCATTGGTAAAACTAACTTTCCAAATGTTTGCCTTCGCAGGAATGGCCCCGAGGAAGCTTGCCTCAAAGAGGTCCAGGAAGGACAAGGCGGCCGAAGGAACTAGTTCCGCCCCGGAGTACGACAGTCACCGCTTTAGGAGCGTTGTACACCAGCAGCGCTTCGAAGCCATCAAGGGATGGTCGTTTCTCCGGGAGCGACGCGTCCAGCTCAGGGACGACGAGTATACTGATTTTCAGGAGGAAATAGGGCGCCGGCGGTGGGCACCACTGGTTACTCCTATGGCCAAGTTTGATCCAGAAACAGTCCTTGAATTTTATGCCAATGCTTGGCCAACAGAGGAGGGCGTGCGTGATATGAGATCCTGGGTTAGGGGTCAGTGGATCCCGTTCGATGCCGACGCTATCAGCCAGCTCCTGGGATATCCGATGGTATTGGAAGAGGGCCAGGAATGCGAGTATGGCCAGAGGAGGAACTGGTCTGATGGGTTCGATGAGGAGGCCATCGCCCAGCTGCTATGTATACCGGGGCAAGATTTTGCCCGGACTGCTGCAGGGAGGCGAGTGCGAATCATGCGCACCAATATGACCACCCTGACCCAGATATGGATGACGTTGCTCCTCAGCAACATCCTGCCCACCGATCATAATTCCGATCTCCCCATGCCTAAGTGCCAGCTGGTGTACGCCATCCTGACACGGATGAGCATCCATGTGGCTCAGTTGATCGCTGATGCCATATATATTTTTGCAGGTATGGCGCCCACTAGGCACCCTTTGGACCCAGATAAGTCCAACAGGGCCCTGGGATTCCCCGCACTGATCACAGGACTCTGCCAGTCGTTCGGAGTCCCCGTTGCACCTACCAAGGTGATTCGGCCGCCCATCACCCGGGCTTTTATTGAGAAATACTGTACCCAGAGACAGGCTCAGGGTGATGCTCCACAGGCCGCAGGCGCGCCACCACCACCTCATCAGGCTGGCCAGGCTGGGGCATTTGACATGGAGCAGTATTTACGGCATTTGGTTCGCCAGCAGGCGGCCAACCACCGAGCACATGTACGGACCCATGATTGTCTGTACCAGATGAGCCTTAGCATGCAGAGCCAGGGCTTCGCTCCTTCTTCATGCCCTACTCCAGACCAGTTCAGGGCAGAGGTTGCATGGCCCGGAGATTGGCCCGAGGCCCAAGCAGGAGAGGCACCCCCAGAAGCTCCCGGCGATGGAGAAGAAGCCCACGAGGATGAGGAGATGGCTGATTTGCTTGACTTCTTGGGAGGGAGTGGAGACACGTGACTGGGAGATCCCCAGATTCATGTTTTCTTTCATATTTCTTTTGTCATTTTTTTCTATGTTATTGTTTTGACTTGAGAGACTAATGTTTGTTCTTGTTGTTTCGATTGTCATTTGTACAGCGCATACATTTTTGTTTAGATTGGTGCGTTAGTATTTATATATCATTACTATCGATGATGTTTGAAATTCTGGAACCGTGTAGAGTTCTTCATTTAGGAACATCGTCCAAAAGTATATATGTAAAATAAACAAAAAAATCATGATAAAAATAAAAATAGAAAAGGAAAGAAAATGAAATAGAAAAAGAAAGAAAATGAAATAGAAAAGGAAAGAAAATGAAATAGAAAAGAAAAAAAAAATGATGATGAAATAGAAAAGAAAAGAAAGTGAAAAAAAAAAGAGAGAGCAAATAAGAAAAAAAAAAGAAGGCAAGTAAGGAAAAAGGTGGAAAAAGAGAAAATAAGTTGTCTAGCTAAAAAACGACATGCTTTTGAAAAGAGACGATTTCCAACTTTTCTTTGAAAAAATTCATCGATCATAACCAATTTTTGGAAAATGTGTCTACACCTGAAGGGTGAATGCTGTGAAATTTCCCCGGACGCCCGAAATGGACTCAGATGAATGCACAAATTGATAAAAGAACATATTTTGGAAACATTGGGTTGATTAAAAATAGAGGAAATGAATCCTGAGCCCTAGCATCACATGACCATAAAAAGTTGACATTTGAGTGTCTGCGTAGATGCATGCATGACCAGTTTTGCATAAAGTTTCCAAATCATCATTTTTGCATTTGTGTCATGGAAATAATGTGGGGCATCCCTTTTATCCTTGAGCCAAACCAAACCCCGACATGTATCATGTCTAGCCATTCACAAACCTTGAGCCAAAATCCTGACTCACCGTAATCCTTACCCTCGGAAGCAAAAAGGAAAAGAAGGAAAATTTCCAATCAAAGAGAAAGCTAAAAGGAAAAGAAGGAAAATTTCCAATCAAAGAGAAAGCAAAAAGAAAAGAAGGAAAATTCCCCAATCAAAGAGTGGGAGAAAGCAAAAAGAAAAGAAAGAAAATTCCCAACCAAAGAATGGGAGAAAGTAAAAAAGGAAGGAAAGAAAGTTCTTGATCAGAGAAACTAGAAGAAATATGCAGAGAGGTCTTTGGACCGGACAATATCTGAACAATACAGAATTGTCACCAAATGAAACAAAAAATGAAGGAAAGGAAACCACGACCTAAAATGGTCTTCTCCCTTTAATTACCAACCAAAATCCCGTGCGCTAGCGACCCTTTTTTCCTCGCCCCGCACTAAACAAAAAAACAGAAAAAAGAAAAAGCCAGAAAAATCAAAAGCCAAAAACACACAAAAGCCGAAGAAGAAACCACCAAAAGAACCCATTCCCAAGGGAAGTCCTATTTGATCCATGATCACGCATGTAATTTTAGGTTTGATAGGAAATAATTTGCAAAGTCAAGTCATGACATATCTATGGTTCGGAATTAGGATGAAACACTTACCTGTGCGAGATTGATACACTTTGAGTGGATTTCTTCTATTTTTGTCGAACCCAGTGTTTCCTCTAAATGGTCATTTAGAAACGAAATGCTAACATCCAAAATCTCATTTATGGTTATGGGAGATTTCATCAGCGGACTCTCCTTCCCCGGTAGGCGCATTGTTTTTCACTCAAAAAAGCATATGCTGCTCTAAATCAGTTGGAATTTTTGTCTCCTTGCTAAAGCATGTTTGCATTTTAGTGGGAAAACACCGAGACTTTTTCAAGTCTCACAAGTTATCCAGAACTACGTAGGTCTGAGTTCCTCATTGGAGGATACGTAGGAGCAAGAGCCTCGCTTTTGTCGACCACACCGCCTTTTGTTGCCATAACTCAAGAGCTGGTAGCCCGCGGAGACACCTTACGGTTATCCGCACCTCGTCATTCAGTGACCCCAAGTGTGATTGATGAGCAGAGGCCAATGTGGTCATCTGGCCTTTTCCGGAGATGTCAGCATTTTCCGATGGAGACTTTTCAAGTCTCACAAGTTATCCAGAACTACGTAGGTCTGAGTTCCTCATTGGAGGATACGTAGGAGCAAGAGCTTTGCTTTTGTCGGCCGCCCCATAATCTTTGTCATACTGACCCTGAGGTCATGTGACGTGCACCCCTTTGCCATTCAGACACAGTCGTGTCCGATGGCACGCAGAGACCAAGTTTGGTCATTCTGCACCCATGATACGCGGAGATACCTTATGGTTATCCGCACCCCTTTGCCATTCAGACACAGTCGTGTCCGATGGCAAGCAGAGACCAAGTTTGGTCATTCTGCACCCATGATACGCGGAGATACCTTATGGTTATCCGCACCCCTTTGCCATTCAGACACAGTCGTGTCCGATGGCAAGCAGAGACCAAGTTTGGTCATTCTGCACACATGATACGCGGGGATACCTTACGGTTATCCGCACTCCTTTTGTCATCCAGAGGCGGCGGGCCCGATGACAAAGCAGAGACCAAGTTTGGTCATTCTGCACACATGATACGCGGAGATACCTTACGGTTATCCGCACCCCTTTGCCATTCAGACACAGTCGTGTCCGATGGCACGCAGAGACCAAGTTTGGTCATTCTGCACCCATGATACGCGGAGATACCTTATGGTTATCCGCACCCCTTTGCCATTCAGACACAGTCGTGTCCGATGGCAAGCAGAGACCAAGTTTGGTCATTCTGCACCCATGATACGCGGAGATACCTTATGGTTATTCGCACCCTTTTGTCATCCAGAGGCGGCGGGCCCGATGACAAGCAGAGACCAAGTTTGGTCATTCTGCACCCATGATACGCGGAGATACCTTATGGTTATTCGCACCCCTTTTGTCATTCAGAGGCGGCGGGCCCGATGACAAGCAGAGACCAAGTTTGGTCATTCTGCACCCATGATACGCGGAGATACCTTATGGTTATTCGCACCCATTCTTTTGCTATCTGTAAGACAGAACGCTTGATAGCATGCAGGGGCTGACACAGTCTTCTGCACCTTTTGTTCCTCCGGGAACAACAAAGTCATTTACATGCGGAAATTTCATGGTCGCCCGCGACTCTCGTCAACCGAGAAGGGCGAAATTAGTGTCATACACTGATTTTCGGGGACCTTTGCTTGATGACATGCGACCATTCTTTGGTCCTTGTGAGGTGCTTGGCACCCATCATTAGGCAATTTGTGAAATTCTGGGAACAACAAGTCATTTGCATGTGGAGATTTTATGGTCACCCGCGACTCTCGTCAAATCGAGAGGGACGAAATTAGTGTCTTATCTTTACTTTTCTTTTATCTCCAATAAAAGACAAGTAAAGAGGGGCAACTGTCATACCCTAATTTCGTCCGGGGACCTTTGCTTGATGACATGCGACCATTCTTTGGTCCTTGTGAGGTGCTTGGCACCCATCATTAGGCAATTTATGAAATTCCAGGACATGCCGAAAAACCAAAAAAAATGTTGATGCACAATCCGTAAGTTTCCGTGACACATCGGAAATCAAATGGAAGCATCGTTGCATAATTAAGTGAGGTTCCGTAACATTCCGTAAGTCAAAAAGGGGATGATTATGTAATCCGCAAGGTTCCGTAACATTACGGAAAGAAAACAAGTATCGTTACGAAATTCGTAAGTTTCCGTAACTTTACGAAAAAAGAATCACCAAAAAACAGCAGAGGGGGGTGTACTTAGTAAAAATGGGGGTGCAAATAGCACCCAGGCCCACTTGGGCCCTCCAGAAGATTCCTCCAGAAGGCGGTTGCTTCTGGAGGAAGCAACCCTGCTCGCCTGGGCGAGCTGGGCGGCAACCACCTCCCCTATTTTGCTATAAATAGGGGAGGAAATGAAGAAGGAAGGGGTCCAGCCCCTTAGGCGCTTCTCTCTCTTTCGAATTTGCTTGGAAAAATTGTTTCCGTGAAGAAAATCTAAGCCGAGGCGCTTCCGAAACGTTTCCGTAACGTTTTCCGTGAGGAATCTCGCAAAGGTTTCAACCGTTCTTCGACGTTCTTCATTCGTTCTTCATCGTTCTTCGATCTTCAACGGGTAAGTACCTCGAACCAAGCTTTTCGATTCATTCTATGTACCCGTAGTGGTCCACATTGTGTTTCGTGCATTTTTATTCTCGTTTTGTTTACTTTTTATACCCCCTGTTGACGTGCTTAAGCCATTTTACTTAAGTCGTTTCTCGCTTAACTTAAAAATAAAATAAATTTCCACCGAACGTTTGAATTGTATTATCCATTAACTTCGGTTAAAATAAATTCCGACCGTTCGGTCATGCCGTAACCACGTTGGAAATCAAAAAAAGAGGTAAAAAATAATATAATAATAAAAAAGATATCTTTTTAGTAAAATAAAGCGGAAAATCAATCGGACGTTTTCTCTTTGGGATTTCTCATTCTTAATCGAATTGATTAATAACTAAAGTGAAGCTAAGGCTAAAATCAACTCGCCTAGTCAAGCTCGTCCACAAAAATAGGCTTTTGAAGTTTGTCATTTCAATTCCTCACTAAGTAATATGGATCATTTTTAAGGTCCAACGCCTTAAAATGATCACCACTTAAGTAAAAAAGAATCACTTGATAAGAAAGAACTACGTAGGTCTGATTTTCTCATCCCAAATTGAGGAATACGTAGGAGCAAAGGGAAACACCCTTGTCGACCACAAAAAAGGAAAAAATATAAAAAGGGTATAAAGGATATAAGAACATCAAAGGGAACATAGAAATCAAAGTCATGTTTGCACATTCGATTAAAGGCTGCCGTCCCTTGGGACGGGCGTGTGGGGTGCTAATACCTTCCCCGTGCGTAAATACAACTCCCGAACCTTTCACTAAAAAGTTCGTAGATCTCGTCTTTTCCGGTTTTTCCGGCGTTTTCCTCAAATAAACGTTGGTGGCGACTCCGCGCGTATTCCTTTCGTGGAACACGCATCCCGCGAGTCACGCGTCGCCCTCCCGCCGAAGGGTAGGTTGCGACAGCGTGCCATGGTGGCATTGTTCCATGATGTGATGCATAAGGAAATAGAGGAGATCATGAAACTCAGCTCCAAACTCGAAAATGGAGGACACATGAACAACCCTAAGCAATAGCATTCATGTGGTTCCGATAAAGCGTGAGAATGGAGGATTGCCTTGAGGGTCCTCACTTAGGCAATCATGAAACCCAACTCGAAACTCGAAAATGGAGGACACATGAACAACCCTTAGCAATAACATTCATGTGGCTCCGAAAAAGGGTGAGAATGGAGGATTGCCTTGAGGGTCCTCACTTAGGCAATCATGAAACTCAGCTCCAAACTCAAAAATGGAGGACACATGAACAGCCCTAAGCAATAACATTCATGTGGTTCCGATAAAGCGTGAGAATGGAGGATTGCCTTGAGGGTCCTCACTTAGGCAATCATGAAACCCAGCTCCAAACTCGAAAATGGAGGACACATGAACAGCCCTAAGCAATAACATTCATGTGGCTCCGAAAAAAGGGTGAGAATGGAGGATTGCCTTGAGGGTCCTCACTTAGGCAATCATGAAACACAACCCCAAACTCGAAAGTGAAGGACAAATGAACAGCGCTAGGCAATAATATTCATGTGGCTCCAAAAATGGGTGAAAATGGAGGATTGCCGTGAGGGTCCTCACTTAGGCAATAATGAAACTCAGCTCCAAACTCGAAAAAGGAGGACACATGAACAGCCCTAAGCAATAACATTCATGTGGCTCCGAAAAAGGGTGAGAATGGAGGATTGCCTTGAGGGTCCTCACTTAGGAGATCATGAAACTCAGCTCCAAACTCGAAAATGGAGGACACATGAACAACCCTAAGCAATAACATTCATGTGGCTCCGAAAAAGGGTGAGAATGGAAGATTGCCTTGAGGGTCCTCACTTAGGCAATCATGAAACTCAGCTCCAAACTCGAAAATGGAGGACACATGAACAACCTTAAGCAATAACATTCATGTGGCTCCGAAAAAGGGTGAGAATGGAGGATTGCCTTGACGGTCCTCACTTAGGCAATCATGGAACACAACTCCAAACTCGAAAATGGAGGACACATGAACAACCCTTAGCAATAACATTCATGTGGCTCCGAAAAAGGGTGAGAATGGAGGATTGCCTTGAGGGTCCTCACTTAGGCAATCATGAAACTCAGCTCCAAACTCAAAAATGGAGGACACATGAACAACCCTTAGCAATAACATTCATGTGGCTCCGAAAAAGGGTGAGAATGGAGGATTGCCTTGAGGGTCCTCACTTAGGCAATCATGAAACCCAGCTCCAAACTCGAAAATGGAGGACACATGAACAGCCCTAAGCAATAACATTCATGTGGCTCCGAAAAAAGGGTGAGAATGGAGGATTTCCTTGAGGGTCCTCACTTAGGCAATCATGGAACACAACTCCAAACTCGAAAATGGAGGACACATGAACAGCCCTTAGCAATAACATTCATGTGGCTCCGAAAAAGGGTGAGAATGGAGGATTGCCTTGAGGGTCCTCACTTAGGCAATCATGAAACTCAGCTCCAAACTCAAAAATGGAGGACACATGAACAGCCCTAAGCAATAACATTCATGTGGTTCCGATAAAGCGTGAGAATGGAGGATTGCCTTGAGGGTCCTCACTTAGGCAATCATGAAACCCAACTCCAAACTCGAAAATGGAGGACACATGAACAGCCCTAAGCAATAACATTCATGTGGCTTCGAAAAAAGGGTGAGAATGGAGGATTGCCTTGAGGGTCCTCACTTAGGCAATCATGAAACTCAGCTGGAAACTCGAAAATGGAGGACACATGAACAGCCCTAAGCAATAACATTCGTGTGGCTCCGAAAAAGGGTGAGAATGGAGGATTGCCTTGAGGGTCCTCACTTAGGCAATCATGAAACTCAGCTCCAAACTCGAAAATGGAGGAGACATGAACAACCCTAAGCAATAACATTCATTTGGCTCCGATAAAGGGTGAGAATGGAGTATTGCCTTGAGGGTCCTCACTTAGGCAATCATGGAACACAACTCCAAACTCGAAAATGGAGGACACATGAACAGCCCTTAGCAATAACATTCATGTGGCTCCGAAAAAGGGAGAGAATGGAGGATTGCCTTGAGGGTCCTCACTTAGGCAATCATGAAACCCAGCTCCAAACTCGAAAATGGAGGACACATGAACAGCCCTAAGCAATAACATTCATGTGGCTCCGAAAAAAGGGTGAGAATGGAGGATTGCCTTGAGGGTCCTCACTTAGGCAATCATGAAACACAACTCCAAACTCAAAAATGGAGGACACATGAACAACCCTAAGCAATAACATTCATGTGGCTCCGAAAAAGGGTGAGAATGGAGGATTGCCTTGAGGGTCCTCACTTAGGCAATCATGAAACCCAACTCGAAACTCGAAAATGGAGGACACATGAATAGCCCTAAGCAATAACATTCATGTGGCTTCGAAAAAAGGGTGAGAATGGAGGATTGCCTTGAGGCTCCTCACTTAGGCAATCATGAAACTCAGCTCCAAACTCGAAAATTGAGACACATGAACAACCCTAAGCAATAACATTCATGTGGCTCCGAAAAAGGGTGAGAATGGAGGATTGCCTTGAGGGTCCTCACTTAGGCATCATGAAACCCAACTCGAAACTCGAAAATGGAGGACACATGAATAGCCCTAAGCAATAACATTCATGTGGCTTCGAAAAAAGGGTGAGAATGGAGGATTGCCTTGAGGCTCCTCACTTAGGCAATCATGAAACACAGCTCCAAACTCGAAAATGGAGGACACATGAACAACCCTAAGCAATAACATTCATGTGGCTCCGAAAAAGGGTGAGAATGGAGGATTGCCTTGAGGGTCCTCACTTAGGCAATCATGAAACCCAGCTCCAAACTCGAAAATGGAGGACACATGAACAGCCTTAAGCAATAACATTCATGTGGCTCCGAAAAAAGGGTGAGAATGGAGGATTGCCTTGAGGGTCCTCACTTAGGCAATCATGAAACACTGCTCCAAACTCGAAAGTGGAGGACACATGAACAGCCTTAATCAATAACATTCATGTGGCTCCGAAAAGGGGTGAGAATGGAGGATTGCCTTAAGGGCCTCACTTAGGCAATCATGAAACACAGCTCCAAACTCGAAAGTGGAGGACACATGAACAGCCCTAAGCAATAACATTCTTGTGGCTCCGAAAAGGGGTGAGAATGGAGGATTGCCTTGAGGGTCC
>NC_038248.2:25313826-25353057 GCF_000004515.6 Glycine max | reverse complement strand
CCTTGAGGGTCCTCACCTAGGCAATCCTGAAACTCAACTCCAAACTCGAAAATGGAGAACACATGAACAGCCCTAAGCAGTAACATTCATGTGGCTCCGAAAAAGGGTGAGAATGGAGGATCGCCTTGAGGGTCCTCACCTAGGCAATCATGAAACTCAGCTCCAAACTCGAAAAAGGAGAACACATGAACAGCCCTAAGCAATAACATTCATGTGGCTCCAGAAAAAGGGTGAGAATGGTGGATTTCCTTGAGGGTCCTCACTTAGGCAATCATGAAACTCAGCTCCAAACTCGAAAATGGAGGACACATGAACAGCCCTAAGCAATAACATTCATGTGGCTCCGAAAAAGGGTGAGAATGGAGGATTGCCTTGAAGGTTCCTCACTTAGGCAATCATGAAAACTCAGCTCCAAACTCGAAAATCGAGGACACATGAACAGCCCTGAAGCAATAACATTCATGTGGCTCCGAAAAAAGGCGAGAATGGAGGATTGCCTTGAGGGTCCTCACTTAGGCAATCATGAAACCCAGCTCCAAACTCGAAAATCGAGGACACATGAACAGCCCTAAGCAATAACTTTCATGTGGCTCCGAAAAAGGGTGAGAATCGAGGATTGCCTTGAGGGTCCTCACTTAGGAAATCATGAAACTCAGCTCCAAACTCGAAAATGGAGGACACATGAACAGCCCTAAGCAATAACATTCATGTGGCTCCGAAAAAGGGTGATAATGGAGGATTGCCTTGAGGGTCCTCACTTAGGCAATCATGAAACACAGCTCCAAACTCGAAAGTGGAGGACACATGAACAGCGCTAGGCAATAACATTCATGTGGCTCTAAAAAAGGGTGAGAATGGAGGATTGCCGTGAGGGTCCTCACTTAGGCAATCATGAAACTCAGCTCCAAACTCGAAAATGGAGGACACATGAATAGCCCTAAGCAATAACTTTCATGTGGCTCCGAAAAAGGGTGAGAATCGAGGATTGCCCTGAGGGTCCTCACTTAGGAAATCATGAAACTCAGCTCCAAACTCGAAAATGGAGGACACATGAACAGCCCTAAGCAATAACATTCATGTGGCTCCGAAAAAGGGTGATAATGGAGGATTGCCTTGAGGGTCCTCACTTAGGCAATCATGAAACACAGCTCCAAACTCGAAAGTGGAGGACACATGAACAGCGCTAGGCAATAACATTCATGTGGCTCTAAAAAAGGGTGAGAATGGAGGATTGCCGTGAGGGTCCTCACTTAGGCAATCATGAAACTCAGCTCCAAACTCGAAAATGGAGGACACATGAATAGCCCTAAGCAATAACATTCATGTGGCTCAGAAAAAGGGTGAGAATGGAGGATTGCCTTGAGGGTCCTCACTTAGGCAATCATGAAACCCAGCTCCAAACTCGAAAATGGAGGACACATGAACAGCCCAAAGCAATAACATTCATGTGGCTCCGAAAAAAGGGTGAGAATAGAGGATTGCCTTGAGGGTCCTCACTTAGGCAATCATGAAACACAGCTCCAAACTCGAAAGTGGAGGACACATCAATAGCGCTAGGCAATAACATTCATGTGGCTCCAAAAAAGGGTGAGAATGGAGGATTGCCGTGAGGGTCCTCACTTAGGCAATCATGAAACTCAGCTCCAAACTCGAAAATGGAGGACACATGAACAGCCCTAAGCAATAACATTCATGTGGCTCCGAAAAAGGGTGAGAATGGAGGATTGCCTTGACGGTCCTCACTTAGGCAATAATCAAACCCAGCTCCAAACTCGAAAATGGAGGACACATGAACAGCCCTAAGCAATAACATTCATGTGGCTCCGAAAAAGGTTGAGAATGGAGGATTGCCTTGAGGGTCCTCAGTTAGGCAATCATGAAACACAGCTCCAAACTCGAAAGTGGAGGACACATGAACAGCGCTAGGCAATAACATTCATGTGGCTCCAAAAAAGGGTTAGAATGGAGGATTGCCGTGAGGGTCCTCACTTAGGCAATCATGAAACTCAGCTCCAAACTCGAAAATGGAGGACACATGAATAGCCCTAAGCAATAACATTCATGTGGCTCCGAAAAAGGGAGAGAATGAAGGATTCCCTTGAGGGTCCTCACTTAGACAATCATGAAACCCAGCTCCAAACTCGAAAATGCAGGACACATGAACAGCCCTAAGCAATAACATTCATGTGGCTCCGAAAAAAGGGTGAGAATGGAGGATTGCCTTGAGGGTCCTCACTTAGGCAATCATGAAACACAGCTCCAAACTCGAAAGTGGAGGACACATGAATAGCGCTAGGCAATAACATTCATGTGGCTCCAAAAAAGGGTGAGAATGGAGGATTGCCGTGAGGGTCCTCACTTAGGCAATCATGAAACTCAGCTCCAAACTCGAAAATGGAGGACACATGAACCGCCCTAAGCAATAACATTCATGTGTCTCCGAAAAAGGGTGAGAATGGAGGATTTGCTTGAGGGTCCTCACTTAGGCAATCATGAAACTCAGCTCCAAACTCGAAAATGGAGGACACATGAACAACCCTAAGCAATAACATTCATGTGGCTCCGATAAAGGATGAGAATGGAGGATTGCCTTGAGGATCCTCACTTAGGCAATCATGGAACCCAACTCCAAACTCGAAAATGGAGGACACATGAACAGCCCTTAGCAATAACATTCATGTGGCTCCGAAAAAGGGTGAGAATGGAGGATTGCCTTGAGGGTCCTCTCTTTAGGCAATCATGAAACCCAGCTCCAAACTCGAAAAATGGAGGACACATGAACATCCCTAAGCAATAACATTCATGTGGCTCCGAAAAAAGGGTGAGAATGGACGATTGCCTTGAGGGTCCTCACTTAGGCAATCATGAAACACAGCTCCAAACTCGAAAAGTGGAGGACACATGAACAGCGCTAGGCAATAACATTCATGTGGCTCCAAAAAAAGGTGAGAATGAAGGATTGCCGTGAGGGTCCTCACTTAGGCAATCATGAAACTAAGCTCCAAACTCGAAAATGGAGGACACATGAATAGCCCTAAGCAATAACATTCATGTGGCTCCGAAAAAGGGTGAGAATGAAGGATTGCCTTGAGGGTCCTCACTTAGGCAATCATGAAACTCAGCTCCAAACTCGAAAATGGAGGACACATGAACAGCCCTAAGCAATAACATTCATGTGGCTTCGAAAAAGGGTGAGAATGGAGGATTGCCTTGAGGGTCCTCACTTAGGCAATCATGAAACACAACTCCAAACTCGAAAATGGAGGACACATGAACAACCCTAAGCAATAACATTCATGTGGCTCTGAAAAAGGGTGAGAATGGAGGATTGCCTTGAGGGTCCTCACTTAGGCAATCATGAAACACAGCTCCAAACTCGAAAATGAATGACACATGAATAGCCCTAAGTAATAACATTCATGTGGCTCCGAAAAAGGTTGTTGGCGGGACCGAACGGTCGACCGGGTTTTTCTACCTAAAAGGATAACACGCTTTTTGCAAGAAAAATAAATCATTCGCGAGAGCACCACATCTTAGAGATACAATATACTTGTGCCAAGGGTAATCTTCCTTGTAACCGAGAATGAAGGGTAGGATGTCAACTTCTAGCTTTCAAACGAACACGCACTGGAAACATCGGGCTAAGATGAAAATAAATCACTCATAGTGTATAAAACGCACAAGGCAAGTGTTTTATCCTATTCCCAAACCATAACTGCACCATGACTCTATTTTGCACGCGACTTCCTATCGAATCAAAGATCAAACGTACGATCACGGACCAATAGGATTTTCTCGAGGTCAGCGTTTTTGGAGAGGTAGCTATGCGTTTCGGTCCTTTCCTCTTTGTTCATGTGGGGTGGGATATTGCCAGTCAAGAATGATTCTGAGTGGCAATCTGGCTTTGAAGAATTTCTGTCCTCTTTCTTTCATTCATCGAGAATCGCTTCTTTTCTCTTTTCACTTCTTTTCGATCTTTGATCGGGAATCCTTCCTTTTCTTTCTTTTGTTCATTTCTTTATTTTCATCTTTTTCTTTTCTTTCTTTCCATTTCTTCCTTTTCTTTCTTTTCACTTTTCTTTCCCCATCCCTTTCTTTGGGAAATCGGGTTTTGGCATTCTATTCGCTCTCCCTTGAGGAGATTCCGCTGTCCTTTGCTTCGGGGGAAAGAATGAGGATTCCCTTTTTTACAGGCCAAGGTTCAAAAAGGTCTAAGGTTGTGTTTCGATGGGGTCTTTCATCGTGGGAACCCAATCTTGATATCTGGGGCAAAACAAATTTGGGTGACGAGGTGTCGGTCTCGGGCCGAACTTCCACATTATTCCATAAGGCACGCGTGACAATGATGATTTGGAAACTACGTGCAAAATTAGTCATGGCTACAACCAGGTGGGCACTCAAGCATCCTGTTTATGGAATCGCGATTCTACGGTTGGGAATTTATACAGACAGACCCAACGTTTCCAAATTATGTTCTTTCATTTGTTCAATGCATTCATCCATCCTTATCTCAGTTCATTCCGGAAAATAAACTCTTAGCATCAGTCCCTTGTTTCCAGAAGATGCGTTTGCTCTTTACGAATGATTTATACTTCTTAACTATAACATGTCGACCTTCGTGGTCTTTCTTTCTCTTTACTTTTTTTTGTTTTATTTTTATATACGTTCACTAAAACTATACACCTGTGGCCCTTTATGAGGAAAACCTTTCTTTGTACATCTATATTTTTACACATGACAAACTTTTTTTGTACACGCATTAGAACTCTTCTCTTTACGTCACACAGTCTATATACAAACCCTATTCACATTCAAAGATTTTTTCATTTTTCCCAACACACACTTATAGTTCACGCAAAAGTTTCTTCATGTACACTTGTTGCTCACACACATAAGAATTCCTTTCCGCGCATCATTTACACAAAAACCTTCTATACACATTTTCCTTTTACACACATGTATAGATAAAAACCTTTTTCTTTTCTTTATGAACATGACTTTTATTCACAACGCTTCTTCCTTTTTATTAGGATTTTTGGTTCATTTTATTTTTAGGACAACGTCCCTAAATAAAAAACTCTACACGATTCCAGAATTTCAACAAACACTATTGACAACAATGAAACAAGTACCGACGTAACAACTCAAACGATATGTATGTACAAAACAAAAGTCAAAACATGAAACAAAGTTTCTGAGCCACGTGAATGCTCATCCGTGACAGGATGGCGTACACCAGCTGACACTTCGGCAGGGGGAGGTCGGAATTATGGTCGCTGGGCAGGATGTTGCTGAGCAGCAAAGTCATCCATATCTGAGTCAGGGTGGTCATGTTGGTGCGCATGATCCGCACCCGTCTCCCGGCAGCAGTCCGGGCAAAATCTTGCCCCGGTATACATAGCAACTAGGCGATGGTCTCCTCATTGAACCCATCGGACCGGTTCCTCCTCTGGCCATACTTGCACTCCTGGCCCTCTTCCAGCACTAAAGGATATCCCAGGAGCTGGCCGATAGCATCTGCATCAAACGGGATCCACTGACCCCTCACCCAGGACCTCATATCACGCATGCCCTCCTCCATTGGCCAAGCATTGACATAAAATTCGAGGACTATGTCTGGATCGAACTTGGCCATGGGGGTGACCAGCGATGCCCACCGCCGGTGAACTATCTCCTCCTGGAAATCGGTGTACTCGTCGTCCCTGAGCTGGACGCGTCGCTCCCGAAGAAATGACCATCCCTTGATGGCCTCGAAGCGCTGCTGGTGTTCAGCGCTCCTAAAGCGGTGACTGTCATATTCGGGAGCGGAACTGGTTCCTTCAGCCGCCTTATCCTTCCTGGATCTCTTTGCGACAAGTTTCCTCGGGGCCATTTCCTGTGAGAACAAACATTTAGAAGTTAGTTTTACAAGATAACGCTTGTCTTAACGCAAAAATGTCATGCTAACCCCTCCGGTTTAGAACGAAATCATGCGCACGTTTAAAGTAACACATTTATGCACATGCGTATGTGTAGAATATCCTACTATTTATATCAACATAGAGGCCATCCAACACATTCTAATTGTCATACATATATATGAATTTTGAAAAGAACACACATTCTCACGCTTAAGGCATTGCGTCAAAATTTACACTTAACTATGTCCTAAACACTTGCTATCACAAACTACCTACACACACTCAAAATATATATACCATACAAACTTTCATTGTTTCACTCACACTTATGCATATTGGCAAGATATTTAACATTATGCACATACTTGCATTCAAAAGGGAATCCCGTGCTATCATACATTCATTTAGGAAGGGACCTCAATATTCCTTCACCCTTTACAAAGAATTTCATGCCCTTTATATTTACACATATATCTACACACCATTGAAAAACATTTCCCACGTTACTTAGGTGCAAAGTACCAATCATGGGGCAGCCCAAATTCTTACAAACAAATCCCTATTTTCATGCTTTTCTAATCCTAAAACCAAATTTTGGATTCCTAGCCATAAGCATGTTTCCTTGCATTGAAGCTACAAGTTTGGGTTCCTAAGCTTGGAATTGCATTTGGACCCCTATTTTGAATCTCCTATGATGTACCTACATACATATAAACAGCCCCACCATCCCAATTTTTACAAAATCATATTCATACACCATTGGGGCATTTCACCGAGCACTTGGTGAGCGCATGTTTGGACATGAATTGCAAGAGAATGGGAGCAATGTGGCATGCCCCATTGCTTCAGAATACAACCTAGGCCTAAGGCCTTTTCATTCAAATCCTCAATTCAAGAAAACAAGCACCAAAGAAAACCAAAACTGCCTCACAAATATAAGCATGTTCTCACAATTTAAGGTACCAAAAGATGAAGAAAACACATCAATGGGAAGCAAAAACATCAAGCATGGAATACTTACTTGTTGGAGTGAATAGAAACACCAAAAACAAAAGCAAAACGCGATCAAAAGTGGTTTAGGGGAGCAAGAAACCGCAAGCCTTCGTGTTCTTTATCTTTTGAATGAGGGGGGGGGAGTTCTTGGATGCCAAAACGTTCCCCTCCCTCGTTTTTTATAATTTGGGTGCAGGGGTTGCTCGCCCAGGCGAGCTAACCTGCCATTTTTTTTTTAGGGGAACATTAACCATGTCCCCTCCTCCCTTACGGGCTAGCGTTTGCCTACTTGAACCTACTAAAACTAGAATTAGGTGTTGATTACTTATTTAAAACAAACAATAGTAAAAGAAACCGCGAATGCAAAGGATACTGGGCTGCCTTGCAGCGATGTTCTCTGCTTGTTTAGCACCGAGAAAGGGCAACGATCGGTCAGTCGTGACCCTATCCCCACTTGCATCCGTCCCCATGTACCTGCAAGTAGGAAACAAAATCCGTGGCCAATCATGTCCGTTCATCGTCTTACCTTGGTTGATTTCCGCAGTCAACTTGTCTTGACTTCTAACTGTGACCTGAGACGATTCTGCTCCTTGCTATCACAAGATATGCATGTGCATGTGCATGTATGAATGTTTCTAATGCGATGATTTTATTTTAGTGAAGGCTGGTTAGGTTCAATTTTAAATAAGCGTTTGGGGCACCCCATACACCGAGCGAAGAGGGCTCATGCTTATAACAAATCTAAAACACAAAGTTTGAAACCAAAGGGAGGACTAAAACCTCGCCTATCTTTTCCTCTTTTTAAAAGAACAAGACAAATACAGAGGAAGGGAATCCCTGGAGGAAACCAGGAAGCACAAAAACTCAGAATTAAAAAACCATGCAACGGTCCTCTCAATTGCCCCAGAATTCAAGCGTAATATCATTTAACTACATCAGAGTTCACGGGCGAAGGCAATTCTTCGCCATCCATGTGGGCGAGTATCAGAGCACCCCCAGAAAAAGCTCTTTTCACCACAAAAGGCCCTTCATAATTCGGGGCCCACTTGCCTCGATTATCTTTAACAGCGTGGGACATCTTCTTCAGCACAAGGTCCCCCTCGTTGAACTTACGCGGGCATACCTTCTTGTCGAATGCGTTCTTTATCCTTCGTTGATACAAACTCCCATGGGTCATGGCGGCCAAACGCTTACCTTAAATAAGGTTAAGTTGGTCGTAGCGTGCTTGAGCCCATTCTGACTCTTCTAGGCCTGACTCCACCATTATCCTCTGAGAAGGAACCTCTACCTCAAATGGGAGCACTGCTTCCATCCCATAAACCAAGGAATACGGCGATGCCCCAGTAGAAGTTCGTACCGAGGTTCTGTATCCGTGTAGGGCGAAAGGCAACATCTCATGCCAATCTTTGTATGACACTGTCATCTTTTGAACAATCTTCTTAATATTCTTATTCGCAGCCTCTACAGCCCCATTCATCTTTGGCCGATAAGGGGTAGAGTTATGATGTTGGATCTTGAAGTCCTCGCACATTTCCTGCATCATCTTGTTGTTCAGATTGGTGCCATTGTCAGTAATGATCTTCCTGGGGAGTCCGTATCGACAAATCAGCTCCTTCTTTATGAATCTAACTACCACATTGCTTGTGACGTTAGTATAAGAAGCTGCTTCGACCCATTTGGTGAAGTAATCTATCGCCACAAGAATGAAGCGGTGACCATTCGACGCTTTGGGTTCTGTGGCCCCAATGACATCTATTCCCCACATAGAAAAAGGCCAAGGGGCAGACATAACATTCAGAGGATGTGGCGGAACATTGACGTTGTCCGCGTATGCCTGACATTTATGACATTTCCTTACATAAGCGCAACAATCGTTTTCCATGGTGAGCCAATAATAGCCGGCCCTAAGGATTTTTCTGGCCATAGCATGCCCATTGGCATGTGTCCCAAAGGAACCCTCGTGGATCTCCTCAATCATGAAATTCGCCTCTTTGGCATCTACACATCGTAGGAGGGTCATGTCGTGGTTTCGTTTGTACAAGATGGTACCACTTACAAAGAAACCAGTAGCCAATCTCCTCAACGTCCTTTTGTCATTGTTAGAAATCCCTGGTGGGTATTCTTTGTTCTCGACATACTGCTTGATGTCGAAATACCACGGTTTCCCATCCCGCTCTTCCTCTATTGCATAACAATATGCCGGTCTGCCTTGAGATTTGAACTCGATGTATGGCAGATCCCCGTGTGGGGCAAGTTGAAACATGGATGCCAGGGTGGCTAGTGCATCAGCCATTTGATTCTCTTCCCGAGGTATATGGTGGAAGGAAATGTCGTCAAAGTACTTGGCTAACCTCAAGATGTGAGTTTGATAGGGTATCAACTTCAAATCCCTAGTTTCCCATTCTCCCTTCAACTGACGTATCACCAAAGCTGAGTCTCCATACACCTTGAGTAGTTTTACATCAAAATCAATGGCCGCCTGACCCCCGAGGGTGCACGCTTCGTACTCGGCCATATTGTTGGTACAATCAAAACCTAGCCTAGCCGTGAAAGGAATACACTGATCATCCGGGGATACAAGGACTGCCCCTATTCCGTGGCCCAAAGCATTGGATGCCCCATCGAAGCAAACAATCCATTTGTCTATGTCCTCGTGCGTCCGTTTCTCTTCGAACAGGGCCATGATATCTTCATCTGGGAACTCAGGGTTCATCGGTCGATAATCCTGGAGGGGTTGCTGGGCCAAATAATCCGCCAAGGCGCTTCCCTTTACCGCCTTTTGGGTGACGTAAACGATATCGAATTCATATAATAGCACCTGCCACCTAGCGATTCGTCCTGTGAGGGTCGGTTTCTCAAAGATGTATTTCACGGGATCCATTTTGGAAATAAGCCACGTGGTATGGCTGAGCATGTATTGCCTAAGCCGATGGGATGCCCATACCAGAGCACAACATGTCCTTTCCAGCATTGAGTAATTCATCTCACATGCGGTAAACTTCTTGCTCAGATAGTAGATGACTTGCTCCTTTTTCCCAGAATCATCATGCTGACCTATCACGCACCCCATAGACTCGTCCAACACGGTCATGTACAGGAAAAAAGGTCTTCCTGTTACAGGTGGCATGAGCACCGGGGGATTCGCGAGACTCTGTTTGATCTTCTCGAAGGCCTCTTGGCAGTCACTGTTCCATAGGATCGCCTAGTTCTTACGTAACAGCTTAAAAATGGGCTTACAGGTAGGGGTGAGATGCGAGATAAATCTCGCGATATAATTCAACCTGCCTAAAACCCCCCAACCTGCTTCTCCGTGCGTGGTTTTGGCATTTCAAGGATGGCCTTTACTTTCTTGGGATCTATCTCTATCCCTTTCTGACTTACGATAAATCCTAGCAGCTTCCCCGACTTCACCCCAAAGGTGCATTTGGTTGGGTTTAGTTTTAATTGGTATTTCCGCAACCTTCCAAACAGCTTATGCAGATTGACAAGGTGTTCTGCCTCAGTTCGAGACTTGGCAATCATGTCATCTACGTACACCTCTATTTCCTTATGCATCATATCATGGAACAACGCCACCATGGCACGCTGATAGGTTGCCCCAGCATTTTTCAGCCCGAAGGCCATCACTTTATAGCAGAATGTCCCCCATGGGGTGACGAAAGTGGTCTTCTCTACATCTTCGGGTGCCATCTTTATTTGATTATACCCCGAGAAACCATCCATAAATGAGAAAAGGGCGAATTTGGCTGTATTATCTACCAATATGTCAATGTGTGGCAGGGGAAAGTTGTCTTTAGGACTGGCTCGGTTCAAGTCCCGGTAGTCTACACACATTCGAACCTTGCCGTCCTTTTTCGGGACTGGGACAATGTTGGCCACCCACTCCGGGTACCGTGCCACAGCTAAGAAACCTGCATCAAGTTGCTTCCTTACTTCTTCTTTAATCTTTAAGGACATCTCGGGTTTCATTCTTCTCAACTTTTGCTTAACCGGGGAAGACCCAGGATTCAAAGGCAACTTATGCTGCACAATGTCGGAATCCAGACCGGGCATGTCTTGATACGACCACGCAAAGACATCTTGATACTCTTCAAGAAGGGTTATCAAGCCTTGGCGGATAAGTGCGGTCATGCCGGTTCCTACCTTTACTTCCTTCTTTTCCTCCATGGTCCCCAAGTTCACCAATTCGGTTTCTTCTTGGTGAGGCTTCATTTCACGTTCTTCCTGAGCGACCAACCTCTCCAACTCTGGTGACAGGACGTCCTCTTCCTCTTCCTCGTTTATCGTTTGGCTTATATCTCGATCGAAATCGATTGTCAAACCCTCGTTGTTAGGATCCTCAAAGAACTGACCCTCATATCTATACCAAACAAGACAAAAGAAACAAAAACATGCAAAATGATATGAGAAAAGGTGGGACCGCAAGAACAGATGAAACAAGATCTCTTTGTTTATTTAATAAGGTAGGTTTCACAAAACAAAAGAGAAAGGAAATATATAGGCTCTAATTACATTGAATTAGCGGTATAGACTTCTGACTGGCTTATCACGCGCCAGTTCCCCACTTGGGAATCGGGGTGGCATGGTTGCACAAAACTTGGTGGGTCTTGAGGGAACTCCTCTTCTATTGCGGCCACCTCCTCCTCGGACACCATTCCAGCGTTGGTGAAACACTGGCTAATACGGCCGGGCCATACCCTATCCGCCTGAAATCTTGATGGCACGTTCCTCCTCCCCGGCATCCCAGGCTCGTACCCTAATCCATACTTGTATGGATTTCCCTTGATATCGACCACGTCGGCATTCCCGAGGCAGTCCTTGCCTAGACCCATTCCGGGCTCAAATCCGTTCCTAAGCATAACACGCGCCACCATTATGGCCGCTTTGGAGAGAGAAGGTAGCGACGAACTTGGTTCCACGGAGGCGCAGCTCACCACTTCAAAGGATTGAAAAGCCGTTTCCAATGATTCTTCCGCCGCTTCTACGTATGGTGCGGAGGAGGGGCAGCTCACCAACATGTCCTCCTCACCCGACACTATCACTAAAAGCCCACCCACTGCGAACTTCAATTTCTGGTGAAGCGTTGAAGGGACCACTCCCAGGGCATGAATCCATGGTCTTCGCAAGAGGCAGCTATAGGCGGGATTTATATCCATTACTTGAAACACCACATTGCAAGTGTGGGGGCCTATCTGAATGGGAATGTCGATTTCCCCCATCACTTCCCGCCGAGTACCATCAAAGGCTCGCACCACCATCGAACTTGGTTTTAAACGTGACGCACTAAAAGGAAGCTTTTCCAAAGTGGTCTTCAGCATTACATTTAAACTCGATCCATTGTCGATAAGTACCTTTGTGACAACGTGGTCCATACATCTCACCGACACATGTAGAGCCTTGTTGTGTCCTCTCCCCTCAACGGGAATCTCTTCTTCCGCAAACGCGATGTAGTTGTTGGTGGTTATATGATTAACGATGCCTTCGAAACCCTCCACCAAGATATCATGTGCTACATGGGCATCGTTAAGAACCTTCATCAACAGTGCACGATGAGGCTCGGTGTTTATGAGTAGTTCAAGCAAGGAGATCCTTGCCGGAGTTTTATTCAGTTGCTCAAATACCTTAAACTCGCTTTGCTGGATGAGGCGGAGGAACTCATGGGCCTCTTCCAAAGTCACTGTTTTTCCTTAAAGACCTTCCTTATTTTCAGCCCCTCTTCCCACTGGAGGATCTACTTCCTTCGAGGGGGTGGCTATGTCTGTGGGCTCTTGGACCATGGGCGCTTTCCCTTTGGAGGGCAATTCCGCCGGGTGAGGGGAAGCGAACACCCGACCACTGCGGGTTACGCCGCTGAGGCCGGTGATGTTGGTTACCTTAGCCGATAGGGGGTCAACTTCGGTTGCAACTCTTTCGCTGGACGCGGGAGGGGTATACTTCCACGGAACGACCTTATTACTTTGGTATGCAAATGGCGTCAGCTTGGACGCCGCCCGGGGGTATATGGGTGTGGAGCCGGTCTCTTTCCTAGTAAAACATATTACTAGGGCCTTGGGGGTTAGAGGAACCTTCTTCATTTCCGACTGCATGCCAATTTGTGGTTCTTCCCTCCCTCCTATGGACACTTCAAGCTGCCCGCAATCCATGAGCCACTGAAGCAATTCTTCTACCGCGGGACAGGTTTCCATGTCATGCGACTCCCCGAGGTGAAACAAACATTCATCTCTTTCGCCTCCACCACTGGAGACCATGCACGCCGTTTGCAGTGATTGATAGATGAAGCGTCTAGAAGTAACCACTTCTCCTAACCTCTTTGCCCGCGATGGCCCGTCCTCTTCGACGGCGTTCACACTAGCCCCTCCATGACTAGCTAGCGGGTTGGTTTTAACATTTGGACCTTGCTCCTGAAACGCTAGCCAGCTGGCACTAATCAGGTGCTGCACCTTATACTTGAACGGGATGCAGGAGTCAATATTGTGTCCGGGAACTCCACTATGGTACACACACTTGGTACCCGGGTCATACCACTTGGGGTAGGGTGGCTGGAGAACCTTCCCGGGTATGGCTACCACCAAATGATTCTCCAATAATGAAGGCCATAGCTCGGAGTATGCCATGGGAATAGGAGGGAAGTTGTCTTTCGGGTGCTGTGCATATTTATAGGTCGCGCCGGGGGTTGTATTATTAACTGGCCGGGGTGCGGCTGGAGCTGTGCGTTGGGCAGGCGCTCTTTCTGCTGCGGGTGGTCCTTTTACTTGAGTCGGGAGGGAGTTCCCGGCTCGAATTAAAAAATTTGGGGGATTGGGCTAGTATGAGCTTTGGATATTTTAGGGTGCTTTCATCCATGTTGGGGCGGTGGTGACTGCGTGGGCATCTCCTTCCTTTTTCCTTGCGCCCACTACTGGGGCTCTTCTGTTGTTGTTGGTGGGCTACACACCCGTCATCCATTCTCTTTGGGAGTCGCCAACTGTCGCAACGTGCCCTTCGCGGGCGAGCGAGGGCGAGGCTCACAGGTGCGCTTCCCAAAGGAGGAAAGATGCGCGGAGTCGCCACCAACGTTTATTTGTGGAAAACGTCGGGAAAACCGAAGGAAACCGGTCAAAAAGAAAATTCTAAGTTCGGGAGTTGTATTTACGCTTGAGGAAGGTATTAGCACCTCTCACGTTTGTCTCGAAGGACAACAGCCTATTTTTTAGAATTGTGGAAATCGTGTTACCTTAACTTTATTTCTTTTTATTTTTTGAGGTCGACAAAAGCGAGGCTTTTGCTCCTACGTACCCTCCTTTGGAGAGGAAATCAGACCTACGTAGTTCTTTCTTATGCGTGAATCAAGCGATTCTTTTTTACTTGAGGGGTGATCATTTTAAGGCGTTGGACCTTAAAAATGATCCATTTACTTGGTAAGAGACTGAAATGATAAACTTTCAAAAACCTATTTTTGTGGACAAGCTTGACTAGGCGAGTTGATTTTAGCCTTAGTTTCACTTTAGTTATTAGTCAATTCAATTAAGAATGAGAAATCCCAAAGAGAAAAAATGTCCGATTGATTTTTTCGCTTTTATTTTACTAAAAGGTATTTTTTGATTATTATATTATTATTTTACCTCTTTTTTTGATTTCCAACGTGGTTACGGCACGACCGAACGGTCGGAATTCATTTTAACCAAAATTAACGGATGATACAATTCAAACGATCGGTGGAAATTTATTTTATTTTTAGATTAAGCGAGAAATTACTTAAATAAATGGCTTAAGCACGTCAAAAGGGGGTATAAAAAGCAGATGAAAACGAGAATAAAAATACATGAAACAAAATGTGGACCACCACGAGTACATAGAATGAATTGAAAAGCTTGGTTTGAAGTACTTACCTGTTGAAGACCGAAGAAAATGAAGAACGAACGATGAATCTTGAAGAACGGTCGAGAATCTTCGCGTAATTACTCATGGAAACGTTACGGAAGCGCCTCGGCTTGGATTTTCTTCACGGAACTAATTTTCCTCAGCAATTTTGAGAGAGAGAGAAGTGCCTAAGGGGCTGAACCCTTTTCTTCTTCACTTCTCCCCCTATTTATAGCAAAATAGGGGAGAAGCTTGCCGCCCAGCTCGCCTGGGCGAGCAAGGTTGCTTCCTCCAGAAGCAACAACCTTCTGGAGGAATCTTAAGGAGGGCCCAAGTTGGCCCGATTGCTATTTGCACCCCCCTTTTTACTAAATGCACCCCCTTCTATTTTTTTGGTAATTCTTTTTCCGTAACGTTATGAAACGTTACAAATTTCGTAACGATACTTATTTCCCTTCTGCAAGGCTACGAATCCTTACGTATTATGTATTTACTCTTTTTTAGCTTTCGAAGAAGTTACGAAAACTCACGGATTGCGCAAAAACACCTCTTTTCGACTTCCGCCTCATTACGGAATTTCATGGATTGTGCAAGCCTGCTTCCTTTTGCTTTTCGAGACGTCTCGGGACTTCATTTATTGTGCAACCAAGGACGCCAAGTGTCTCGAAGCGGCCAATCCAAGGTTGTATATCATCAAATAATAATCCCCAGATGAAATTAGGGTATGACAGTTGCCCCTCTTTACTTACCTCTCATCGGAGATAAGAGGAAAGCAAAGATAGGACACTAATTTCGTCCGTCCTGCCCTTTCCGTGATGACGACTCTCGTCTCTACTCCTTCTCTTTTTCTTCTGCACAAAACAAAATACAAACAATAACAAGAACATTGAACATAATATACATACACACATATACACGTATACACATATCCGGCGAAGAAACCGATCCGGAAAACAACAGAATAACGTGTTTCCCAGTCACCAGAGACTTCGCGCTTGATAATGGAGGACACATGAACAGCGCTAGGCAATAACATTCATGGAGCTCCGAACAAAGGTGGAGTATGGAGGATTGCCTTGAGGGTCCGCACTTAGGCAATCATGAAACTCAGCTCCAAACTCAAAAGTGGAGGACACATGAACGAAAACGTAATTCATGGAGCTCCGAAAAAGGGTGAGAATGGAGGATTGCCTTGAGGGTCCTCACTTAGGCAATCATGAAACACAACTCCAAACTCGAAAGTGGAGAACACATGAACAGCCCTAAGCAATAACATTCATGTGGCTCCAGAAAAGGATGAGAATGGAGGATTGCCTTGAGGGTCCTCTCTTAGGCAATCATGGAACACAGCTCCAAACTCGAAAATGGAGGACACATGAATGACAACGCAATTCATTCATGTGGCTCCGGAAAAGGGTGAGAATGGAGGATTGCCTTGAGGGTCCTCTCTTAGGCAATCATGGAACACAGCTCCAAACTCGAAAGTGGAGGACACATGAACAGCCCTAAGCAATAAGATTCATGTGGCTCCGGAAAAGGATGAGAATGGAGGTTTTCCTTGAGGGTCCTCTCTTAGGCAATCATGGAACACAACTCCAAACTCGAAAATGGAGGACACATGAATGACAACGCAATTCATTCATGTGGCTCCGGAAAAGGGTGAGTATGGAGGATTGCCTTGAGGGTCCTCTCTTAGGCAATCATGGAACACAGCTCCAAACTCGAAAGTGGAGGACACATGAACAGCCCTAAGCAATAACATTCATGTGGCTCCGGAAAAGGATGAGAATGGAGGTTTGCCTTGAGGGTCCTCTCTTAGGCAATCATGTAACACAGCTCCAAACTCGAAAATGGAGGACACATGAATGACAACGCAATTCATTCATGTGGCTCCGGAAAAGGATGAGAATGGAGGATTGCCTTGAGGGTCCTCTCTTAGGAAATCATGGAACACAACTCCAAACTCGAAAATGGAGGACACATGAATGACAACGCAATTCATTCATGTGGCTCCAGAAAAGGATGAGAATGGAGGATTGCCTTGAGGGTCCTCTCTTAGGCAATCATGGAACACAACTCCAAACTCAAAAATGGAGGACACATGAATGACAACGCAATTCATTCATATGGCTCCGGGAAAGGATGAGAATGGAGGATTGCCTTGAGTGTCCGCACCTAGGCAATCATGAAACTTAGCTCCAAACTCGAACCGAAAAAGGGGGAGCATGGAGGATTGCCTTGAGGGTCCGCACTTAGGCAATCATGAAACTTAGCTCCAAACTCGAAGGTGGAGGACACATGAACAGCGCTAGGCAATAACATTCACGAGGCTCCGAAAAAGGTGGAGAATGGAGGATTGCCTTGAGGGTCCGCACTTAGGCAATCATGAAACTTAGCTCTAAACTCGAACCGAAAAAGGGGGTTGTCGGGACCGAACGGTCCACCAGGTTTTTCCACCTAAATGGATAACATGCTTTTTGCAAAGAAAAATAAATCATTCGTGAGAGCACCACATCTTAGAGAAACAATATACTTGTGCCAAGGGTAATCTTCCTTGTAACCGAGAATGAAGGGTAGGGTGTCAACTTCTAGCTTTCAAATGAACACGCAGGGGAAACATCGGGCTAAGCTGAAAATAAATCACTCATAGTGTATAAAACTCACAAGGCAAGTGTTTTATCCTACTTCCAAACCATAACTGCACCATGACTCTATTTTGCACGCGACTTCCTATCGAATCAAAGATCAAACGTACGATCACAGACCAATAGGATTTTCTCGAGGTTAGCATTTTTGGAGAGGAAGCTGGGTGTTTCGGTCCTTTCCTCTTTGTTCATGTGGGGTGGGATATTGCCAGTCAAGAATGATTCTGAGTGGCAATCTGGCTTTGAAGAATTTCTGTCCTCTTTCTTTCATTGATCGAGAATTGTTTCTTTTCCCTTTTTACTTCCTTTCGATCTTTGATCGGGAATCCTTCTTTCCTTTCTTTTGTTCTTTTCTTTATTTTCATTTTTTTTCTTTTTATTTCTTTCCATTTCTTCCTTTTCTTTCTTTTCACCTCTCTTTTCCCATCCTTTTGTTTGGGAAATCGGGTTTTAGTGTTCTATTCGCTCTCCCTTGAGGAGATTTCACTGCCCTTTGCTTCGGGGGAAAGGAGGAGGATTCCTTTGATAGGCCAAGGTTCAAAAAGGTCCAAAGTTGTGTTTCAATGGGGTCTTTTATCGTGTGAACCCAATCTTGATATCTGGGGCGAAACAAATTTGGGTGTCAAGGTGTCGATTTCAGGACGAGCTTCCATATTGTTCCATAAGGCACGCGTGACAATGATGATTTGAAAACAACGTGCAAAATTAGTCATGGCTAAAGCCAGGTGGGCACTCAAGCATCCTATTTATGGCATTGTGATACTATGGTTGGGAATTTACACAGACAGACCCAACGTTTCCAAGTTATGTTCTTTCATCAGTTCAATGAATTCATCCATCCTTATCTCGGTTCATTCCGGAAAATAAACTCTTAGCATCAGTCCCTTGTTTCCAGAAGATACGTTTGCTCTTTACGAATGATTTATATTTCTTAACATGTCGACCTTCGCGGTCTTTCTTTCTTTTTTTCTTTTTTGTTTCATTTTTATATATTCACAAAATTATACACCTATGGTCCTCTATGAAGAAATTTTCTTTGTATATCTACACTCTTGTACATAACAAACTCTTTCTGTATATGCATTGGAACTCTCTCTCTTTACGTCACACGGTCAAACCCTATTTACATTCAAAGATCTTTTCCGTTTTTCTCCAACACACACCCATGGCTCATACAAAAGTTTCTTTATATACACTTGTTGCTCACACACACAAGAATTTCTCTCCACGTATCATTTACACACAAAAACCTTCTATACACATTTTCCTTTTACTTACATGTATAAATAAAAAAAAATTTCTTTTCTTTACGAACATGACATTATTCACAACGCTTCTCTCTTTTTATTTTTAGAATGATGTCCCTAAATGAAAAACTCTACACGGTCCCGGCATTTCAACAAACATTATTGACAACAATGAAACAAGTACCGACATAACAACTCAAATGATATGTATGTACAAAACAAAAGTCAACACATGAAACAAACGTTAGTCCCTTAGCCAAACAAAAATAGCATACAAATGATAAATGATGGAACATACGAATTTGGGGATCCCACGGTCATGTGGCTCCGCATGCCCCGGACTCTTGGGTCACGGTAACAAAAAGTGGGGTGGTCGACAAAAGCAAGGCCTTTGCTCCTACCTATCCTCAATTTGTGATGAGGAACTCAGACCTATGTAGTTCTTGACAAATGTGAGACTAAAAATAGTCTCGGTGTTTTCTTCACCAAAATGCGAACATGCTTTAGTAAAGAGACAAAACTTCCAGCTGATCAGAGCAACATATGCTTTTTGGATGAAAAACAATGTGTCTATCGGGGAAGGAGAGTATGTTGATGAAATTTTCTCATAACCGTAAATGAGATTTTGGATGTTAGCATTTCATTTCTAAACGACCATTTAGAGGAAACACTGGTTCCAACAAAGATAGGAGAAAATCACTCAAAGTGTATCAATCTCACACAGGTAAGTGTTTTATCCAAATTCCGAACCATAGATATGTCATGACTTGATTTTGCAAATCATTTCCTATCAAATCAAAGATTACATGCGTGATCATGGATCAATAGGACTTATTTTGGGAATGGTTTTTAGGTGGGGAATTTGGCTTTGAGTGTTTTTGCCTTTTCCTTTTCTGTTTTTTTTTAGTGCGTGGCGAGAAAGTCGCTAACGCACAGGATTTTGTCGGCAATCAAAGGGAGAGGGCCACTTTGGGTCGTGGTTTCCTTTCTTTTTTTGTTTACTTGGTGACAATTCTGTATTGTTCAGATATTGTCTGGTCCAAAGACCTTTCTGCATATTTCTTTTGTTTTCTTTCGATCCTTGATCGAGAATTTTTCTTTCTTCTTCCTTTTTTTTTTTTGCTTTCTCCCACTCTTTCATTGGGAATTTTCTTTCTGTTTTGTGTCTTCTCCCTTTCTTGGATTGGGAATTCTCTCTTCTTTTTTTGTGTCTTCTCCCTTTCTTGGATTGGGAATTTTCCTTCTCTTTGTGTTTTCTTCCGAGGGTAAGGATTATGGTGTGTTAGGATTTTGGCTCAAGGCTTGTAGAACGGCTGGTCATGATACATGTCAGGATTTGGCCAGCGGTTCGGGGATAAAGGGGATGTTCCCACATTATTCCCATGATACACATGCAACAAATGATGATTAGGAAATTTTATGCAAAACTGGTCACGCATGCACCCATGTGGACACTCAAGCATCAAGTTTTTATGGCCATGTGACACTAGGGCTCAGGATTCGTTTTCCCTATTTTAAGTCAACCCAGTGTTTCCAAAATATGTTCTTCTATCAATTTGTGCATTTATCTGAGTCTATCTTGGGTGTTCGAAAAACTTTTCACAGCATTTACCCTTCAAATGTGTACACACATTTTTTCAAAAACTGGTTAAGATCAGTAAAATCTTTCAAAGAAAAGTTGGAAATGATCTCTTTTCACAAGCATGTTGTTTTTTTTAGCTAGACAACCTTCATTATTTTTTATTTTCTATTTTTTTTCTTCCTTCTTATTCTTTTCTTGCTCGCTCTCTTTTTTCCCATGAGGTATTTTGCTACCTAAACATACATATATTTTTGTGAAGTATTTTGCTATATACATGTGTGTCCCAGGTATCTTGCTACCTAAACATACATATATATGTTTTGTGAGATATTTTTGCTATATACATGCATATCCAAGGTATCTTGCTACCTAAACAAACATATATATATTTTGTGAAGTATTCAAGGTATATTTCTACCTAAACATACATATATACATATTTCTTTTTGTGAGGTATGACTACCTTCCGAGCTTGTGCTTGTTTTATTTAAATTCCTAGGATCATGAGCAAATAGGTGTGTCCTGCTATGACTTGAGAAACAAAAGTGATCAAATAACAAGCAGAGATTTAAAAGGTACTAGGTTGCCTCCTAGTAGCGCTTCTTTAACGTCTTGAGCTGGACGCGTGATGGCTTGTCGGTCATGGACCTAGTACTTTGCTTACCTATGGCTTTGGACTTGGTCACCTATTGGTCGGTCATGGGTCGTGCAATGCTCTAACCTTTTTGTGGATGAGCTGAGGTGAACTCTAGAGGTGATGGCGATGCGTCTGTTGCCCGCTGCCGGCCATCCCCAGGCTACTGTGGTGTTTCGCCCTGCGCCTGCCTGGAGACGCAGTACTTCTTGATGAAAGCTCGATTAGTAGGGGGCCTGATGCCCTTGCTAGAGGTGACAGGTACTCCGTAGAACTGACAGAGACCTGTAATTAGAGCTTGACAACTCCAAGACCCTGTTGGACTTCTTCGGGTCCACTGGGTGTTTTGCAGGCGCAATCCCTGCAAACAATAGATGAAATCAGAAATCGATCGAGCGATGTGCATACTTACCTATGATGACGTGACCTTGCCGGGGGGAACGGGCACCCTGTAGGACTACAGAGGCCCGTAACCAGAGCTCGAAACCCCAGGGCCCTGTTGGACTTCTCCGGGTCCACTGGGTGTCTTTGTGGGTGCGATTCCTGCCTGGGCCTCAGGCCAATCTCCAGGCCATGCGACCTCTGCCCTGAACTGGTCCGGAGTAGGGCACGGAAAAGAAGTAAAGCCCTGGTCCTGCAGGCTGAGACTCATCTGATAAAGACAATCATGGGTCTGTACATGTGCCCGGTTGTTGGCCGCCTGCTGGCGAACAAAATGCCGCAAATACTGCTCCGTGTCAAATGATCTGGCTGGACCAGCCCGATGTGGTGGCAACGCGTCCGCGGCCTGTGGTGCATCACCCTGGACCTGTCTCTGCGTGCAGTACTTCTCAATAAAAGCTCAGGTGATGGGCGGCCGAATCACCTTGCTAGGTGCGACAGGGACTCCGAACGACTGGCAGAGTCCTGTGATCAAGGCGGGAAATCCCAGGGCCCTGTTGGACTTATCCGGGTCCAGAGGGTGCCTGGTAGGCACCATACCTGCAAATATGTAGATGGCATCAGCGATTAGCTGAGCCACGTGAATGCTCATCCGCGTCAGGATGGCGTACACCAACTGACACTTCGGCAGGGGGAGGTCGGAATTATGGTCGCTGGGCAGGATGTTGCTGAGTAGCAAAGTCATCCATATCTGAGTCAGGGTGGTCATGTTGGTGCGCATGATCCGCAACCGTCTCTCGGCAATAGTCCGGGCAAAATCTTGCCCCGGTATACATAGCAACTGGGCGATGGCCTCCTCATCGAACGGGCAAAATCTTTTGAACCTAACTACCACATTCCTTGTGACATTAGTATAAGAAGCTGCTTCGACCCATTTGGTGAAGAAATCTATCGTCACAAGAATGAAGCGGTGACCATTCGACGCTTTGGGTTCTATGGCCCCAATGACATCTATTCCCCACATAGAAAAAGGCCAAGGGGCGGACATAACATTCAGAGGATGTGGTGGAACATTGACGTTGTCCGCGTATGCCTAACATTTATGACATTTCCTTAGATGAGCGCAACAATCGTTTTCCATGGTGAGCCAATAATAGTCGACCCTAAGGATTTTTCTGGCCATAGCATGCCCATTGGCATGTGTCCCAAAGGAACCCTCGTGGATCTCCTCAATCATGAAATTCGCCTCTTTGGCATCTACACATCGTAGGAGGGTCATGTCGTGGTTTCGTTTGTACAGGATGGCACCACTTACAAAGAAACCATTAGCCAATCTCCTCAACGTCCTTTTGTCATTGTCAGAAATCCCTGGTGGGTATTCTTTGTTCTCGACATACTGCTTGACGTCGAAATACCACGGTTTCCCATCCCGCTCTTCCTCTATTGCATAACAATATGCCGGTCTGCCTTGATATTTGAACTCAATGTATGGCAGATCCCCGTGTGGGGCAAGTTGAAACATGGATGCCAGGGTGGCTAGTGCATCAGCCATTTGATTCTCTTCCCGAGGTATGTGGTGGAAGGAAATGTCATCAAAGTACTTGGCTAACCTCAAGATGTGAGTTTGATAGGGTATCAACTTCGAATCCCTAGTTTCCCATTCTCCTTTCAACTGACGTATCACCAAAGCTGAGTCTCCATACACCTTGAGTAGTTTTACATCAAAATCAATGGCCGCCTGAACCCCGAGGGCGCACGCTTCGTACTCGGCCATATTGTTGGTACAATCAAAACCTAGCCTAGCCGTGAAAGGAATACACTGATCATCCGGGGATACAAGGACTGCCCCTACTCCGTGGCCCAAAGCATTGGATGCCCCATCGAAGCAAACAATCCATTTGTCTATGTCCTCGTGCGTCCGCTTCTCTTCAAACAGGGCCATGATATCTTCATCTGGAAACTCGGGGTGCATCGGCCGATAATCCTGGAGGGGTTGTTGGGCCAAATAATCCGCTAAGGCACTTCCCTTTACCGCCTTTTGGGTGACGTAAACGATATCGAATTCAGATAATAGTACCTGCCACCTAGCGATTCGTCCCGTGAGGGCTGGTTTTTCAAAGATGTATTTCACGGGATCCATTTTAGAAATAAGCCACGTGGTATGGCTGAGCATGTACTGCCTAAGACGATGTGATGCCCATACCAAAGCACATCACGTCCTTTCCAGCATTGATTAATTCATCTCACATGCGGTAAACTTCTTGCTCAGATAGTAGATGGCTTGTTCCTTTTTCCCAGAATCATCATGCTGACCCAGCACGCACCCTATAGACTCGTCCAACACGGTCATGTACAGGAAAAGAGGTCTTCCTGTTACAGGTGGCATGAGCACCGGGGGATTCGCGAGACTCTGTTTGATCTTCTCGAAGGCCTTTTGGCAGTCACTGTTCCATAGGACCGCTTGGTTCTTACGTAACAGTTTAAAAATGGGCTCACAGGTAGGGGTGAGTTGCGAGATAAATCTCGCGATATAATTCAACCTGCCCAAAAAACCCCCGAACCTGCTTCTCCGTGCGGGGTTTCGGCATTTCAAGGATGACCTTCACTTTCTCGGGATCTATCTCTATCCCTTTCTGACTTACGATAAATCCTAGCAGCTTCCCCGACTTCACCCCAAAGGTGCATTTGGTTGGGTTTAGTTTTAATTGGTATTTCCGCAACCTTCCAAACAGCTTACGTAGATTGACAAGGTGTTCGTCCTCAGTCCGAGACTTGGCAATCATGTCATCTACGTAGACCTCTATTTCCTTATGCATCATGTCATGGAACAACGCCACCATGGCACGCTGATAGGTTGCCCCAGCATTTTTCAGTCCGAAAGCCATCACCTTATAGCAGAATGTTTCCCATAGGGTGACGAAAGTGGTCTTCTCTACATCTTCGGGTGCCATCTTTATTTGATTATACCCCGAGAAGCCATCCATAAATGAGAAAAGGGCGAATTTGGTTGTATTATCTACCAATATGTCAATGTGTGGCAGGGGAAAGTTGTCTTTAGGACTGGCTCGGTTCAAGTCCTGGTAGTCTACACACATTCGAACCTTGCCGTCCTTTTTCGGGACTGGGACAATGTTGGCCACCCACTCCGGGTACCGTGCCACAGCTAAGAAACCTGCATCAAACTGCTTCCTTACTTCTTCTTTAATCTTTAAGGACATCCCGGGTTTCATTCTTCTCAACTTTTGCTTAACCGGGGAAGACCCAGGATTCAAAGGCAACTTATGCTGCACAATGTCGGAATCCAGACCGGGCATGTCTTGATACGACCACGCAAAGACATCTTGATACTCTTCAAGAAGGGTTATCAAGCCTTGGCGGATAGGCGCGGTCATACCGGTTCCTACCTTTACTTCTTTCTTTTCCTCCGTGGTCCCCAAGTTTACTAATTCGGTTTCTTCTTGGTGAAGCTTCATTTCACGTTCTTCTTGAGCGACCAACCTCTCCAACTCTGGTGACGGGACGTCCTCTTCCTCTTCCTCGTTTATCGTTTTGCTTATATCTCGATCGAAATCGATTGTCAAACCCTCGTTGTTAGGATCCTCAAAGAATCAACCCTCATATCTATACCAAACAAGACCAAAGAAACAAAAACACGCACAATGATATGAGAAAAGGTGGAACTGCAAGAACAAATGAAACAAGATCTCTTTGTTTATTTAATAAGGTAGGTTTCACAAAACAAAAGAGAAAGGAAATCTATAGGCTCTAATTACATTGAATCAGCGGTATAGACTTCTGACTGGCTTATCACACGCCAATTCCCCACTTGGGAATCGGGGTGGCATGGTTGCACAAAACTTGGTGGGTCTTGAGGGAACTCCTCTTCTATTGCGGCCACCTCCTCCTCGGACACCATTCCAGCATTGGTGAAACACTGGCTAATACGGCCGGGCCATACCCTATCCGCCCGAAATCTTGACGGCACGTTCCTCCTCCCCGACATCCCAGGCTCGTACCCTAATCCATACTTGTATGGATTTCCCTTGATATCGATCACGCCGGCATTCCCGAGGCAGTCCTTGCCTAGACCCATTCCGGGCTCAAATCCGTTCCTGAGCATAACACGCGCCACCATTATGGCCGCTTTGGAGAGAGAAGGTAGCGACGAACTTGGTTCCACGGAGGCGCAGCTCACCACTTCAAAGGATTGGAAAGCCATTTCCGATGATTCTTCCACCGCTTCTACGTATGGTGCGGAGGAGGGGCAGCTCACCAACATGTCCTCCTCACCTGACACTATCACTAAAAGCCCACCCACTGCGAACTTCAATTTCTGGTGAAGCGTTGAAGGGACCACTCCCAGGGCATGAATCCATGGTCTTCCCAAGAGGCAGCGATAGGCGGGATTTATATCCATTACTTGAAACACCACATTGCAAGTGTGGGGGCCTATCTGAATGGGAATGTCGATTTTCCCCATCACTTCCCGCCGAGTACCATCAAAGGCTCGCACCACCATCGAACTTGGTTTTAAACGTGACGCACTAAAAGGAAGCTTTTCCAAAGTGGTCTTCGGCATTACATTTAAACTCGATCCATTGTCGATAAGTACCTTTGTGACAACGTGGTCCATACATCTCACCGACACATGTAGAGCCTTGTTGTGTCCTCTCCCCTCAATGGGAATCTCTTCTTCCGCAAACGCGATGTAGTTGTTGGTGGTTATATGATTAACGATGCCTTCGAAACCCTCCACCAAGATATCATGTGCTACATGGGCATCGTTAAGAACCTTCATCAACAGCGCCCGATGAGGCTCAGAGTTTATGAGTAGTTCAAGCAAGGAGATCCTTGCCGGAGTTTTATTCAGTTGCTCGACTACCTTAAACTCGCTTTGCTGGATGAGGCGGAGGAACTCATGGGCCTCTTCCAAAGTCACTGTTTTTCCTTGAAGACCTTCTTTCTTTTCAGCCCCTCTTCCCACTGGAGGATCTACTTCCTTCGAGGGGGTGGCTATGTCTGTGGGCTCTTGGACCATGGGCACTTTCCCTTTGGAGGGCAATTCCGTCGGGTGAGGGGAAGCGAACACCCGACCACTGCGGGTTACGCCACTGAGGCCGGTGATGTTGGTTACCTTTCGTTGAACTGTGTAAAATGTAAATAAATTGTTGTCTATTTTGCATTCTTTACACTGCATTCTAAGCACCCACGGGTTTTGAGTAAAAAGGGGCCCTACACCCGGGTTCATGGGAATTTAAGGAGTGGAGGGGAATCTATCATCATGCTAGGTCTCCGACTTGCTTGATAATAGTGAAACCTCGTCTAGAGCTTTCTCTCTTTATAATATGTTGTCGCTGGTATTCCATACCGCCACAATATTATTATCTTGAGTGATGATACCTCTAGAAAATAGCCGTGTGAGTTATGAATTGTTGGGGAGTAGTTATTAGAGAGCCCTAGATATTGTCCTATAGGTTCCCAAATAGGGGCAAAGAGCAAACACGCTCCGTGCCATTTGTTCTCATGCATCTTTTGATAAATAGCACTAGTTTATAGTTTTTGCTAGTGGTGTTTGGTTTCTTTAGAGTAATACATAACCTTTTTAATGCTACGTTGAGGCGCCATCATGCCCAAACGTAGCATTAAAATTAGATCTCTGCGGTCTCGTGTGTGTGAATTCCCCCTTTGTGTTGTTTTCCTCCTGTTTCATGCATACGCATTGCATCATTCATGTCGGAGTCTTGATCCACCCCTTTTTTAGGTAAATGATGGGGACAAATCAAAACGGAAAAAGGTTTTATCAAGTCAAGGTTAAAAGCCTAGATGTCACTAGCCTCAAGGAATTAGGACGATTGATGGGACCTCTCCAAAGGCAAGCCTTCTGCAAAGTGTACGGAAAGATTCTAGATTTGGCTGCAACAGAGGTATTTACGGAAGCTGTCGTATCCCTCGCCCAATACTATGACCAGCCGTTGAGGTGTTTCACGTTTGGGGACTTCCAAATGGTCCCAACTATTGAAGAGTTTGAGGAAATATTAGGATGCCCTCTAGGGGGGGAGGAAACCGTATCTCTACTCCGGTTTTCTTCCTTCCTTGAACAAGATTGCGGCTGTGGTTGGGGATTCAGCAAAGAAGTTAGATCGCACGAAGCAAACTCGGAACGGCGTAGTGGGCTTGCCTCGGAAATACTTGGAAGGAAAGGCAAGGGATATGGCGAGCCAAGAGAAGTGGGGCCCGTTTGCAGATATTTTAGCCTTGCTGATTTTTGGGGTTGTCCTCTTCCCAAACGTCGACGGTTTGGTAGACTTAGCCGCCATTGATGCTTTCCTCGCATATCACCATAGCAAGGAAAGTCCAGTGGTGGCTATCTTGGCAGATTTGTTTGACACCTTTGACCGGAGGTGTGAGAAAAACAGCGCGCAGATTGTCTGTTGTTTACCCGCTCTCTGTGTATGGTTGATTTCACACCTATTCCAACAAGACACGAGACACCCGTGTCCGCTTCAAAGCTATCGCTCATGCGCCGAAAAAGGAAGAGTCGATTGGGACCAACATTTGGCTGGGATAGGGGGCAGCGCGGTCAATTGGTTTCCTCGTTGGAAGGAAGGCAAGGAAGGAGTTCTTTTCTCGTGTGGGGACTACCCTAATGTTGCACTGATAGGGACTAGGGGTTGTATTAATTATAATCCCACACTCTCCATAAGACAGCTAGGGTACCCCATGAGGGGAGCGCCAACCGAAGAAAGTCTCTCGCCTTGCCTTGTGAGTGATCTAGGCGCGCAAGGTCTCAAGGTTATACAAAGAATCCACAAGGCGTGGAGGAATCCGTTGAAGAAAGACAAGGAGCTTAGGGGCATCCGAAATGGCGTCATTGAAGGTTATCATGGATGGCTAAGAATTCATGCGCGAGGGTTAGATTGGCTCTCCAAATTGAAAGTCATCGATGAGGAGAATTTCGAAGCTCCGGAGGAAGATGAAGAAGTCCGAGCTCTAAAGTTAGAGTTAGGGAAGGCAAGACTCGCCAAGGAGAAGTTCAAGTCAGCTGCTACACACATCCGGAAGGAGTGCACCGAGTTACAAGAGGAAAACGCGGCCACTGCAAAAGCCCTTGAACAAGAAACCAAAAGGGCCCGCAAGGAGGAATATGGCCGAGAGAAATTCCGAGGAGCATTGTGGGGTAGTAACAATGAGCTCAAGCTCCGAAGAGAGGAAAGAGATCGGTCACGGGTGCATGGCATGATCTTAAAAGAAGAGTTAGTTGCTTGCACGGGGTCCAAAAGGAGTTTGGCTCAACACTTGGAAGCCACGGAGCAAAGCATGCTAGCTATCATAGGGCAATACAAGGAAGAATTGAACCAGTCCATGGCCCATGAACAAAAGCTAGTGGAGGATTTTGCACAAGTGTATGCCGAAAAAGAAGCGAGAGGGAGGGTGATTGATGCGTTGCATCAAGAAGCGACTATGTGGATGGATAGGTTCGCCTTGACTTTGAATGGAAGTCAAGACCTCCCGTGTCTGTTAGCCAAAGCAAAAGCCATGGCCGAAGTGTGTACTGCCCCTGAGGAGATCCATGGGCTAATCAATTACTGTCAGCACATGATAGATTTGATGGCCCATATAATTAGGAATCGTTAGGTTCTTTTGTAACACCTTTGTATAATCTTGGCTAGATGAAAGCTTTGTTTTTTTTATATAAAATGAGAAGTTCTGGACTCATTACGTTATCTAAAAATCTTGGGGTGGATCCAAGTGCTCCGATCATCCATTTGCATACTCATGTTTTGGTAGCATACTCACCGTTGTTTATTTCTTTAGGAATTTCATCATAACTAAGAAAACATCAAGGCCGATCAACGTTTATTTGAGGAAAACGTCGGAAAAACCGGAAAAGACGCGATCTACGAACTTTTTAGTGAAAGGTTCGGGAGTTGTATTTACGCACGGGGAAGGTATTAGCACCCCACACGTCCGTCCCAAGGGACGACAGCCTTTAATTGAATGTGCAAACATGACTTTGATTTTTACGTTCCCTTTTATGTCCTTATATCCTTTATACCCTTTTTATATTTTTTCTTTTTTGTGGTCGACAAGGGTGTTTCCCTTTGCTCCTACGTATTCCTCAATTTGGGATGAGAAAATCAGACCTACGTAGTTCTTTTTTATCAAGTGATTCTTTTTTACTTTAAGAGGTGATCATTTTAAGGCGTTGGACCTTAAAAATGATCCATTTTACTTAGTGAGGAAATGAAATGACAACTTCAAAAGCCTATTTTTTATGGACGAGCTTGACTAGGCGAATTGATTTTAGCCTTTAGTTTCACTTTAGTTATTAATCAACTCGATTAAGAATGAGAAATCCCAAAGAGAAAATGTCCACTTGATTTTTCGCTTTATTTTACTAAAAGATGTTTTTTTGATTATTATATTATTTTTTTACCTCTTTTTGATTTCCAATGTGGTTACGGCACGACCGAACGGTCGGAATTTATTTTAACCGAAGTTAATGGATAATACAATTCAAACGTTCGGTGGAAATTTATTTTATTTTTAAGTTAAGCGAGAAATGACTTAAGTCAAATGGCTTAAGCACGTCAACAGGGGGTATAAAAAGTAAACAAAACGAGAATAAAAATGCACGAAACACAATGTGGACCACTACGGGTACATAGAATGAATCGAAAAGCTTGGTTCGAGGCACTTACCCGTTGAAGATCGAAGAACGATGAAGAACGAATGAAGAACGTCGAAGAACGGTTGAAACCTTTGCGAAATTCCTCACGGAAAACGTTACGGAAACGTTTCGGAAGCGCCTCGGCTTAGATTTTCTTCACGGAAACAATTTTTCCAAGCAATTTCGAAAGAGAGAGAAGTGCCTAAGGGGCTGGACCCCTTCCTTCTACACTTCCTCCCCTATTTATAGCAAAATAGGGGAGGTGGTTGCCGCCCAGCTCGCCCAGGCGAGCAGGGTTGCTTCCTCCAGAAGCAACCGCCTTCTGGAGGAATATTCCAGAGGGCCCAAGTGGGCCTGGGTGCTATTTGCACCCCCATTTTTACTAAGTACACCCCCCTCTGCTGTTTTTTTTGGTGATTCTTTTTTCGTAAAGTTACGAAAACTTACGAATTTCGTAACGATACTTGTTTTCTTTCCGTAATGTTACGGAACCTTGCGGATTACATAATCATCCCCTTTTTGACTTACGGAATGTTACGGAACCTCACTTAATTATGCAACGATGCTTCCATTTGATTTCCGGTGTGTCACGGAAACTTACGGATTGTGCATCAATATTTTTTGGTTTTTCGGCATGTCCTGGAATTTCACAAATTGCCTAATGATGGGTGCCAAGCACCTCACGAGGACCAAAGAATGGTCGCACGTCATCGAGCAAAGGTCCCCGGACGAAATTAGGGTATGACAGTTGCCCCTCTTTACTTGTCTTTTATTGGAGATAAAAGGAAAGTAAAGATAAGACACTAATTTCGTTCCTCTCGATATGACGAGAGTCGCAGGTGACCATAAAATCTCCACATGCAAATGACTTGTTGTTCCCAAAATTTCACAAATTGCCTAATGATGGGTGCCAAGCACCTCACAAGGACCAAAGAATGGTCGCTTGTCATCAAGCAAAGGTCCCCGAAAATTAGTGTATGACACTAATTTCGTTCCTCTCGGTTGACGAGAGTCGCGGGTGACCATGACTTGTCGCTCCTAGAATTTCACAAATTGCCTAATGATGGATGCCAAGCACCTCACAAGGACCAAAGAATGGTCGCATGTCATCAAGCAAAGGTCCCCGAAAATCAGTGTATGACACTAATTTCGCTCCTCTCGGTTGACGAGAGTCGCGGGCGACCATGAAATTTCCGCATGTAAAAGACTTGTTGTTCCCGGAGGAACAAAAGGTGCAGAAGACTATGTCAGCCTCTGCATGCTATCAAGCGTTCTGTCTTACAGATAGCAAAAGAATGTTTATACGGATAACCACTCGGGTATTTCCGCGTATCATCGGGCCCGCCGCCTCTGGATGATACAAGGGTGCAGAATGACCAAACTTGGTCTCTGCTTGTCATCGGGCCCGCCGCCTCTGGATGACAAAAGGGTGCGAATAACCATAAGGTATCTCCGCGTATCATGGGTGCAGAATGACCAAACTTGGTCTCTGCTTGTCATCGGGCCCGCCGCCTCTGGATGACAAAAAGGTGCGGATAACCGTAAGGTATCTCCGCGTATCATGGGTGCAGAATGACCAAACTTGGTCTCTGCTTGTCATCGGGCCCGCCGCCTCTGGATGACAAAAGGGTGCGAATAACCATAAGGTATCTCCGCGTATCATGGGTGCAGAATGACCAAACTTGGTCTCTGCTTGTCATCGGGCCCGCCGCCTCTGGATGACAAAAAGGGTGCGGATAACCGTAAGGTATCTCCGCGGGCAACCAGCTCTTGAGTCATGGCAACAAAAGGCGGTGTGGTCGACAAAAGCGAGGCTCTTGCTCCTACGTATCCTCCAATGAGGAATTCAGACCTACGTAGTTCTGGATAACTTGTGAGACTTGAAAAAGTCTCGTTGTTTTCTCCACTAAAATGCAAACATGCTTTAGCAAAGAGACAAATATTCCAACTGATTTAGAGCAGCATATGCTTTTTTGAGTGAAAAACAATGCGTCTACCGGGGAAGGAGAGTCTGCTGATGAAATCTCCCATAACCATAAATGAGATTTTGGATGTTAGCATTTCGTTTCTAAATGACCATTTAGAGGAAACACTGGGTTCGACAAAAATAGAAGAAATCCACTCAAAGTGTATCAATCTCGCACAGGTAAGTGTTTCATCCTAATTCCGAACCATAGATATGTCATGACTTGACTTTGCAAATTATTTCCTATCAAATCAAAAATTACATGCGTGATCATGGATCAAATAGGACTTCCCTTGGGAATGGGTTCTTTTGGTGGTTTCTTCTTTCGGCTTTTGTGTGTTTTTGGCTTTTGATTTTTTTGTTGGCTTTTTCCTTTTCTGTTTTTGTTTAGTGCGGGGCGAGAAAAAAGGGTCGCTAGCGCACGGGATTTTGGTTGGTAATTAAAGGGAGAAGACCATTTTAGGTCGTGGTTTCCTTTCCTTCCTTTTTTGTTCATTTGGTGACAATTCTGTATTGTTCAGATATTGCCTGGTCAAAAGACCTTTCTGCACATTTCTTCTAGTTCTTTGATCAAGAACTTTCTTTCCTTCCTTTTTTACTTTCTCCCATTCTTTGGTTGGGAATTTTCTTTCTTTTCTTTTTTTTGCTTTCTCTTTGATTGGAAATTTTCCTTCTTTTCTTTTTTTGCTTTCTCCCACTCTTTGATTGGGGAATTTTCCTTCTTTTCTTTTTTGCTTCCGAGGGTAAGGATTGACATTCTCACCCTAGGTCAAGGTTCATGGTGAGTCAGGATTTTGGCTCAAGGTTTGTAGAATGGCTAGACATGATACATGTCGGGGTTTGGTTTGGTTCAAGGATAAAAAGGGATGCCCCACATTATTTCCATGACACAAATGCAAAAATGATGATTTAGAAACTTTATGCAAAACTGGTCATGCATGCACCTATGCGGACACTCAAGTGTCAAATCTTTATGGTCATGTGATGCTAGGGTTCAGGATTCATTTCCTCTATTTTAGTCAACCCAACGTTTCCAAAATATGTTCTTTTATCAATTTGTGCATTCATCCGAGTCCATTTCGGGCGTCTGGGAAAATCTTCACAGCATTCACCCTTCAGGTGTATACACATTTTCCAAAAATTGGTTATGATCAATGAATTTTTTCAAAGAAAAGTTGGAAATCGTCTCTTTTCAAAAGCATGTTGGTTTTTCAGCTTAACAACTTATTTTTTCTTTTTCTACCTCTTTCCTTACTTGCCCTTTTTTTTCCTTATTTGCTCTCTTTTTCTTTTCACTTTCTTCTCTTTTCTATCTCATTTTCTTTCTTTTTCTATTTCATTTTTATCATGATTTTTTTTGTTTATTTCACATATATACTTTTGGACGATGTTCCTAAACGAAGAACTCTACACGGTTCTGGAATTTCAAACATCATTGATAGTAGTGATATATAAATACTAATGCAACAATCTAAACAAAAATGTATGCGCTGTACAAATGACAATCGAAACAACAAAAACAAACGTTAGTCTCTTAAGTCAAAACAATAACATAGAATAAAAATGATAAAGAAATATGAAAGAAAACATGAATCTGGGGATCTCCCAGTCACGTGTCTCCACTCCCTCCCAAGAAGTCAAGCAAATCGGCCATCTCCTCATCCTCGTGGGCTTCTTCTCCATCGCCGGGAGCTTCCGGGGGCGCCTCTCCTGCTTGGGCCTCGGGCCAATCTCCGGGCCATGCTACCTCTGCCCTGAACTGGTCTGGAGTAGGGCATGAAAAAGAAGCGAAGCCCTGGCTCTGCATGCTAAGGCTCATCTGGTACAGACAGTCATGGGTCCGTACATGTGCTCGGTGGTTGGCCGCCTGCTGGCGAACCAAATGCCGTAAATACCGCTCTATGTCAAATGCCCCAGCCTGGCCAGCCTGATGAGGCGGTGGTGGCGCGCCTGCGGCCTGTGGAGCATCACCCTGAGCCTGTCTCTGGGTACAGTACTTCTCAATAAAAGCCCGGGTGATGGGCGGCCGAATCACCTTGGTAGGTGCAACGGGGACTCCGAACGACTGGCAGAGTCCTGTGATCAGTGCGGGGAATCCCAGAGCCCTGTTGGACTTATCTGGGTCCAAAGGGTGCCTAGTGGGCGTCATACACCAGCTGGCACTTCGGCATGGGGAGGTCGGAATTATGATCAGTGGGCAGGATGTTGCTGAGGAGCAACGTCATCCATATCTGGGTCAGGGTGGTCATGTTGGTGCGCATGATTCGCACCCGCCTTCCTGCAGCAGTCCGGGCAAAATCTTGCCCCGGTATACATAGCAGCTGGGCGATGGCCTCCTCATCGAACCCATCAGACCGGTTCCTCCTCTGGCCATACTCGCATTCCTGGCCCTCTTCCAATACCATCGGATATCCCAGGAGCTGGCTGATAGCGTCGGCATCGAACGGGATCCACTGACCCCTAACCCAGGATCTCATGTCACGCACGCCCTCCTCTGTTGGCCAAGCATTGGCATAAAACTCAAGGACTATTTCTGGATCAAACTTGGCCATGGGAGTGACCAGTGGTGCCCACCGCCGGCGCCCTATTTCTTCCTGGAAATCAGTATACTCGTCGTCCTTGAGCTGGACGCGTCGCTCCCGGAGAAACGACCATCCCTTAATGGCTTCGAAGCGCTGCTGGTGTATAACGCTCCTAAAGCGGTGACTGTCGTACTCCGGGGCGGAACTAGTTCCTTCGGCCGCCTTGTCCTTCCTGGACCTCTTTGAGGCAAGCTTCCTCGGGGCCATTCCTGCGAAGGCAAACATTTGGAAAGTTAGTTTTACCAGTGGGACGTTACTCTTAAAGCAAAAATGGCATATAACCTCCTCCCATAAATACAAACATCAATGTAAATTTAGAGTAAGCTTATGCGCATATTTCCTTACAAATGTTCTCTTGCACAAGACATTCTATTAACCGAAAAAACGCACCCATATACAATCAAGGCAGCTCCGTTACCTAGATTATTTACACGTATTTCCAAGGTGTATTTGTTACTTACATCACACACATCTCCTTGGCTAAATTCACATACATGCATACCAAAGCATTTTGGGGTACCAAAAATTGCACATGTACACCTCTTGGTATTTCTAATACCTATACATACACAAACTTTATGATGAATCTTGACTATCTACACAATAAGGTGCTACATTTCATGCTCTTTTCAAGTTTTTGCTACCCAAAGCCGCATGCAAATTCCAGTATATTTTCCTTTGCTGACTAAAATTGTATTCAAATTAAAAGGTATACATTTTTTGGTAATGTATCTTCTTTACATAACATGCAACACATTTATGTATATTTTTTTGTGAGACATTTTGACTACCAAAAATTATATGTACATACATCCAAGTATTTTGCCATCACACCCAAAGTGTAAATTGCCAAAGGTATTTCGCTACCTATTCTAAACCTACACATTTATGATGAGCAAAAATTTCCAAATCATCATTTTTGCATTTGTGTCATGGAAATAATGTGGGGCATCCCTTTTTATCCTTGAACCAAACCAAACCCTGACATGTATCATGTCTAGCCATTCTACAAGCCTTGAGCCAAAATCCTGACTCACCATAATCCTTACCCTCGGAAGCAAAAAAGAAAAGAAGGAAAATTTCCAATCAAAGAGAAAGTAAAAAAAAAAAAAAAAAAAAAAAGAGGGAAGAAAAAGAAGAAAAAGGAAGGAAAGAAAGTTCTTGATCAAAGAAACTAGAAGAAATGTGCAGAAAGGTCTTTTAACCAGACAATATCTGAACAATACAGAATTGTCACCGAATGAACAAAAAGAAGGAAAGGAATCCATGACCTAAAATGGTCTTCTCCCTTTGATTACCAACCGAAATCCCGTGCGCTAGCGACCTTTTTTTCTCGCCCCGCACTAAACAAAAACAGAAAAAGAAAAAAAGCCAGAAAAATCAAAAGCCAAAAACACACAAAAGCCGAAAGAAGAAACCACCAAAAGAACCCGTTCCCAAGGGAAGCCCTGTTGATCCATGATCACACGTGTAATTTTTGATTTGATAGGAAATAATTTGCAAAGTCAAGTCATGACATATCTATGGTTCGGAATTAGGATGAAACACTTACCTGTGCGAGATTGATACACTTTGAGTGGATTTCTTCTATTTTTGTCGAACCCAGTGTTTCCTCTAAATGATCATTTAGAAACGAAATGCTAACATCCAAAATCTCATTTATGGTTATGGGAGATTTCATCAGCAGACTCTCCTTCCCCGGTAGACGCATTGTTTTTCACTCAAAAAAAAGAGAGCATATGCTGCTCTAAATCAGTTGGAATATTTGTCTCTTTGCTAAAGCATGTTTGCATTTTAGCGAAGAAAACACTGAGACTCTTCCAAGTCTCACAAGTTATCCAGAACTACGTAGGTCTGAGTTCCTCATTGGAGGATACGTAGGAGCAAGAGCCTTGCTTTTGTCGACCACACCGCCTTTTGTTGCCATGACTCAAGAGCTGGTAGCCCGTGGAGACACCTTACGGTTATCCGCACCTCGTCATTCAGTGACCCCAAGTGTGATTGATGAGCAGAGGCCAATATGGTCATCTGCGCCCTTTCCGGAGATGTCAGCATTTTCCGATGGAGACTTTTCAAGTCTCACAAGTTATCCAGAACTATGTAGGTCTGATTTCCTCGTTGGAGGATACGTAGGAGCAAGAGCCTTGCTTTTGTCGGCCGCCCCATAATCTTTGTCATACTGACCCTGAGGTCATGTGACGTGCACCCTTGTATCATCCAGAGGTGGCGGGCCCGATGATACGCGGAGATACCTTACGGTTATCCGCACCCTTTTTGTCATCCAGAGGCGGCGGGCCCGATGACAAGCAGAGACCAAGTTTGGTCATTCTGCACCCTTGTATCATCCAGAGGCGGCGGGCCCGATGATACGCGGAGATACCTTACGGTTATCCGCACCCTTTTTGTCATCCAGAGGCGGCGGGCCCGATGATACGCGGAGATACCTTACGGTTATCCGAACCCTTTTTGTCATCCAGAGGCGGCGGGCCCGATGACAAGCAGAGACCAAGTTTGGTCATTCTGCACCCTTGTATCATCCAGAGGGTGGCGGGCCCGATGATACGCGGAGATACCTTACGTGCACCCTTGTATCATCCAGAGGCGGCGGGCCCGATGATACGCGGAGATACCTTACGGTTATCCGCACCCTTTTGTCATCCAGAGGCGGCGGGCCCGATGACAAGCAGAGACCAAGTTTGGTCATTCTGCACCCTTGTATCATCCAGAGGCGGCGGGCCCGATGATACGCGGAGATACCTTACGGTTATCCGCACCCTTTTGTCATCCAGAGGCGGCGGGCCCGATGACAAGCAGAGACCAAGTTTGGTCATTCTGCACCCTTGTATCATCCAGAGGCGGCGGGCCCGATGATACGCGGAGATACCTTACGGTTATCCGCACCCTTTTGTCATCCAGAGGCGGCGGGCCCGATGATACGCGGAGATACCTTACGGTTATCCGCACCCTTTTGTCATCCAGAGGCGGCGGGCCCGATGACAAGCAGAGACCAAATTTGGTCATTCTGCACCCTTGTATCATCCAGAGGCAGCGGGCCCGATGATACACGGAAATACCCGAGTGGTTATCCGTATAAACATTCTTTTGCTATCTATAAGACAGAACGCTTGATAGCATGCAGAGGCTGACACAGTCTTCTGCACCTTTTGTTCCTCCGGGAACAACAAGTCATTTACATGCGGAAATTTCATGATCACCCGCGACTCTCGTCAACCGAGAGGAGCGAAATTAGTGTCATACACTGATTTTCGTCCGGGGACCTTTGCTTGATGACATGCGACCATTCTTTGGTCCTTGTGAGGTGCTTGGCATCCATCATTAGGCAATTTGTGAAATTCTAGGAACGACAAGTCATGGTCACCCGCGACTCTCGTCAACCGAGAGGAGCGAAATTAGTGTCATACACTGATTTTCGTCCGGGGACCTTTGCTTGATGACATGCGACCATTCTTTGGTCCTTATGAGGTGCTTGGCACCCATCATTAGGCAATTTGTGATATTCCGGGAACAACAAGTCATTTGCATGTGGAGATTTTATGGTCACCCGCGACTCTCGTCAAATCGAGAGGAACGAAATTAGTGTCTTATCTTTACTTTCCTTTTATCTCCAATAAAAGACAAGTAAAGAGGGGCAACTGTCATACCCTAATTTCGTCCGGGGACCTTTGCTTGATGACATGCGACCTTTCTTTGGTCCTTGTGAGGTGCTTGGCATCCATCATTAGGCAATTTGTGAAATTCCAGGACGTGCCGAAAAACCAAAACAAATATTGATGCACAATCCGTAAGTTTCCGTGACACACCGGAAATCAAATGGAAGCATCGTTGCATAATTAAGTGAGGTTCCGTAACATTCCGTAAGTCAAAAAGGGGATGATTATGTAATCCGCAAGGTTCCGTAACATTACGGAAAGAAAACAAGTATCGTTACGAAATTCGTAAGTTTCCGTAACTTTACGAAAAAAGAATCACCAAAAAAAGCCAAAGGGGGGTGTATTTAGTAAAATGGGGGGTGCAAACAGTAATTTTCGAATCTGGGCCCTTCTAGAGGTTTCTGGGCAATTTCTTGCTTAAGGTTGAAGTAACCTAGCGCTAGATGGCCACCACACCCCCCGTTTTGTTGAAAAATGGGATTCCGGGGCTTCCGGGACACCCGTAATGCTTCCGTAAAATTCCCATAACTCTAAATAAGCATAATTAACTTAATACGGGTGAGACGGAAGAGAAAAAAAGAAGAAAATCAAGTCCTATATGCTTCCGTAACTTTTCCGTAAATTACGAAAGAGGGGGGGTGAACTTATCAAAATTGGGGGGGTGCAAATAGCAATTTCGAAATTTTGAATTGGGCCTTCCAGAACGTTTTTTGAAGCTGAGTTGCTTCTGGAGGAAGCAACCCAGCTCGCCTGGGCGAGCTAAGGTCGCCTGGGCGAGCTGGGCGGCAACCTCCTCCCCCTTTTTCCTATAAAAAGGCTGAAGGGGGCTGTTCTAAGGATCCCTCAGCCCCCTGTCTATGTATTTCAGCTGTTTTGGGTGAAAAAAATTGTTTCCGTGAAGAAAATCCAAGCCGAGGTGCTTCCGTAACGCTTCCGAGATGTTTCCGTAAGCAAATCCGTGAAGGTTTTCGTTCGTTCTTCATCGTTCTTCATCCGTTCTTCGTTCTTCAACGGGTAAGTTTTCGAGTCCGAGACTTTCAATTCATTTCTTGTTTTTTTAAGCTTTCATCTTTATTTTCGATTTCTATTCTTCCGTCTTTAACGCGCTTTTACCGTTTAT